>NW_025963900.1:0-76758 GCF_023055435.1 Haliotis rufescens
AACAGTTGATTCTGCAAGGACAGTGTGTAGCATGTTGGGAACAGTTCATGCAACAAGGATCGTGTGTCTGATACAACAACGATAGTGTGTAGGGGGTTGGAAACAGTTGATACAACAGGAACAGTGTGTAGGGAGTTGGAAACAGTTGATACAACAACGATAGTGTGTGGGGGGTTGGAAACAGTTGATACAACAACGATAGTGTGTAGGGGGTTGGAAACAGTTGATACAACAGGCACAGTGTTTAGGGAGTTGGAAACAGTTGATACAACAACGACAGTGTGTAGTGGGTTGGAAACAGTTGATACAACAGAAACAGTGTGTAAGGAATTGGAAACATATGATACAACAGGAACAGTGTTTAGGGAGTTGGAAACAGTTGATACAACAATGATAGTGTGTCATGGGTTGGAAACAGTTGATAAAACAAGGACAATGTGTAGGGGGTTGGAAACAGTTGATACAACAACGACCGTGTGTGGGGGGTTGGAAACAGTTGATACAACAAGGACAGGGTGTATGTGGTTGGAAACAGTTGATTCTGCAAGGACAGTTTGTAGCGGGTTGGAAACCGTTGATGCCACAAGAACAGGGTGTAGGGGGTTGAAAGAGTTGATACAACAGGCAAAGTGTGTAACTGGAACATCTGTTGGTAAAGGAACTTGAGTTTTGTTTTAAGTGCGTTTGCTTCACAAATGTTATCTTGTGTATTGGTTTTCAAGATATGAAGTGCTATACCCGTTTCAAGCCTAAATGGCCTATTTTCAGTGAAGATGTACTGAATTAGAAGAGTGGGCTGTGTGCGGTTCCTCAAAAAGCACAGCAATAACTGGTAACATCTGTTGGTAAAGGAACTTGACTTTTGTTTTAAATGGGTTTTCTTCACAAATGTTATCTTGTTTATTGGTTTTCAAGATATGTAGTGGACAGTGCCAAACCCGTTTCAAACCTAAATGGCCTATTTTTAATGAAAATGTACTGAATTAGAAGGGTGGGCTGTGTGCGGTTCTCCAAAAAGCACAGCAATAACTGGTAACATCTGTTGGTAAAGGAACTTGACTTTTGTTTTAAATTGGTTTGCTTCACAAATGTTTTCTCGTTATTTGGTTTTCAACATATGAAGTGGACAATGCCAAATTCGTTTCAAGCCTAAATGGCCTATTTTCAGTGAAGATATACCGAATTAGAAGGGTGGGCTATGTGCTGTTCTCAAATAAGCACAGCAATAACTGGTAACATCTGTTGGTAAAGGAACTTGACTTTTGTTTTAAATGGGTTTGCTTCAGAAATGTTATCTTGTTTATTGGTTTTCAAGATATGAAGTGGACAATGCCAAACCCATTTCGAGCCTAAATTGCCTATTTTCAGTGAAGATGTACTGAATTAGAAGGGTGGGCTGTGTGCGGTTCTCCAAAAAGCACAGCAATAACTGGTAACATCTGTTGGTAAAGGAACTTGACTTTTGTTTTAAGTGGGTTTGCTTCACAAATGTTATCTCGTTAATTGGTTTTCAACATATAAAGTGGACAATGCCAAATTCGTTTTGAGCCTAAATGGCCTATTTTCAGTTAAGATATGCCGAATTAGAAGGGTGGGCTGTGTGCGGTTCTCCAAAAAGCACAGCAGTAACTGGTAACATCTGTTGGTAAAGAAACTTGACTTTTGTTTTAAATGGGTTTGCTTCACAGATGTTATCTTGTTAATTGGTTTTCAACATATGAAGAGGACCGTGCCAAACCCGTTTCAAGCCTAAATGGCCTATTTTCAGTGAAGATGTACCGAATTAGAAGGGTGGGCTGTGTGCGGTTCTCCAAAAAGCAGTGCAATAACTGGTAACATCTGTTGGTAAAGGAACTTGACTTTTGTTTTAAATGGGTTTACTTCACAAATGTTATCTTGTTTATAGGTTTTCAAGATATGAAGTGGACAATGCCAAACCCATTTCGAGCCTAAATTGCCTAGTTTCAGTGAAGATGTACTGAATTAGAAGGGTTGGCTGTGTGCGGTTCTCCAAAAAGCACAGCAATAACTGGTAACATCTGTTGGTAAAGGAACTTGACTTTTGTTTTAAGTGGGTTTGCTTCACAAATGTTATCTCGTTAATTGGTTTTCAACATATAAAGTGGACAATGCCAAATTCGTTTTGAGCCTAAATGGCCTATTTTCAGTTAAGATATACCGAATTAGAAGGGTGGGCTGTGTGCGGTTCTCCAAAAAGCACAGCAGTAACTGGTAACATCTGTTGGTAAAGAAACTTGACTTTTGTTTTAGATGGGTTTGCTTCAGAAATGTTATCTTGTTAATTGGTTTTCAACATATGAAGTGGACAGTTGCAAACCTATTTCGAGCCTAAATTGCCTATTTTCAGTGAAGATGTACCGAATTAGAAAGGTGGGCTGTGTGCGGTTCTCCAAAAAGCACAGCAATAACTGGTAACATCTGTTGGTAAAGGAACTTGACTTTTGTTTTAAGTGGGTCTGCTTTACAAATGTTATCTCGTTAGTTGGTTTTCAAGATATGAAGTGGACAATGCCAAATTCGTTTCAAGCCTAAATGGCCTATTTTCAGTGAAGATATACCGAATTAGAAAGGTGGGCTGTGTGCGGTTCTCCAAAAAGGACAGCAATAACTGGTAACATCTGTTGGTAAAGGAACTTGACTTTTGTTTTAAATGGGTTTACTTCACAAATGTTATCTTGTTTATTGGTTTTCAAGATATGAAGTGGACAGTTGCAAACCTATTTCGAGCCTAAATTGCCTATTTTCAGTGAAGATGTACCGAATTAGAAAGGTGGGCTGTGTGCGGTTCTCCAAAAAGCACAGCAATAACTGGTAACATCTGTTGGTAAAGGAACTTGACTTTTGTTTTAAGTGGGTCTGCTTTACAAATGTTATCTCGTTAGTTGGTTTTCAAGATATGAAGTGGACAATGCCAAATTCGTTTCAAGCCTAAATGGCCTATTTTCAGTTAAGATATACCAAATTAGAAGGGTGGGCTGTGTGCGGTTCTCAAATAAGCACAGCAATAACTGGTAACATCTGTTGGTAAAGGAACTTGACTTTATTTTAAATGGGTTTGCTTTACAAGTGTTATCTCGTTAATTGGTTTTCAAGATATGAAGTGGACAATGCCAAATTCGTTTCAAGCCTAAATGGCCTATTTTCAGTTAAGATATACCGAATTAGAAGGGTGGGCTGTGTTTGGCTTTATTAGAAGGGCCTACCCACCACTGATGTGTTCACCCTATCGAGATTGTTGCCACACCAACGAACAAACAGTGAAGGTGGCTAGCCCACCCAACACTTAAACCTGCATTCAGTCGGGATGGCTACCACACCCACCAACATCAGCACACAGTGAACGTGGCTACCCCACCCACCACTGAGATCTGCATCCAGTTTACGTGTCTCAGAACCTGAGCAAGGGTAGCAAAACCCTTTAAGTGTCTTAGGGTTAAGAACCTGAGCAAATGTAGTGAACCCCTTTTAGGTGTCTTAGGGTTAGGAACCTGAGCAAAGGTAGCGAAACCCTTTAAGTGTCTTAGGGTTAGGAACCTGAGTAAAGGTAGCGAAACCCTTTAAGTGTCTTAGGGTTAGGAACCTGAGCAAAGGTAGCGAAACCCTTTAAGTGTCTTAGGGTTAGGAACCTGAGCAAAGGTAGCCAAACCCTTTATGTGTCTTAGGGTTAGGAACCTGAGTAAAGGAAGCGAAACCCTTTAAGTGTCTTAGGGTTAGGAACCTGAGCAAAGGTAGCCAAACCCTTTAAGTGTCTTAGGATTTGGGAACCTGAGCAAAGGTAGCGAAACCCTTTAAGTGTCTTAGGGTTAGGAACCTGAGTAAAGGTAGCGAAACCCTTTAAGTGTCTTAGGGTTAGGAACCTGAGCAAAGGTAGCGAAACCCTTTAAGTGTCTTAGGGTTAGGAACCTGAGCAAAGGTAGCGAAACCCTTTAAGTGTCTTAGGATTTGGGAACCTGAGCAAAGGTAGCGAAACCCTTTAAGTGTCTTAGGGTTAGGAACCTGAGCAAAGGTAGTGAACCCCATTTAGTGTCTTAGGGTTAGAAACCTAAGCAAAGGTAGTGAACCCCTTTTAGATGTCTTAGGGTTAGGAACCTGAGTAAAGGTAGCGAAACCCTTTAAGTGTCTTAGGGTTAGGAACCTGAGCAAAGGTAGCGAAACCCTTTAAGTGTCTTAGGGTTAGGAACCTGAGCAAAGGTAGCGAAACCCTTTAAGTGTCTTAGGATTTGGGAACCTGAGCAAAGGTAGCGAAACCCTTTAAGTGTCTTAGGGTTAGGAACCTGAGTAAAGGTAGCGAAACCCTTTAAGTGTCTTAGGGTTAGGAACCTGAGCAAAGGTAGCGAAACCCTTTAAGTGTCTTAGGGTTAGGAACCTGAGCAAAGGTAGCGAAACCCTTTAAGTGTCTTAGGATTTGGGAACCTGAGCAAAGGTAGCGAAACCCTTTAAGTGTCTTAGGGTTAGGAACCTGAGCAAAGGTAGTGAACCCCATTAAGTGTCTTAGGGTTAGAAACCTAAGCAAAGGTAGTGAACCCCTTTTAGATGTCTTAGGGTTAGGAACCTGAGTAAAGGTAGCGAAACCCTTTAAGTGTCTTAGGGTTAGGAACCTGAGCAAAGGTAGCGAAACCCTTTAAGTGTCTTAGGGTTAGGAACCTGAGCAAAGGTAGTGAACCCCATTAAGTGTCTTAGGGTTAGAAACCTAAGCAAAGGTAGTGAACCCCTTTAAGTGTCTTAGGATTTGGGAACCTGAGCAAATGTAAAGCAGGGTTAGGGTTAGAGTTAGGGTTAGGGTTAGGGTTAGGGTTAGGGTTAGGGTTAGGGTTAGTGTCTTAGGGTAAGATAACATGAGCAAGGGTAGTGAACCCTATTAAGTGTCTTAGGGTTAGGAACCTGAGCAAAGGCAGTGAACCCCATTAAGTGTGTTGGGGTTAGGAACCTGAGCAAAGGCAGTGAACCCCATTAAGTGTCTTAGGGTTAGGGAACCTGAGCAAGGGTAGAGCACCCCTTTAAGTTTCTTAGGGTTAGGTTACCAGGGCAAGGGCTCAAGGGTCAAGAGTCTCAAGGGCAGGGAACTAGTTTATGGCGAGGGAACCCCTTTAAATGAATTAGGGTTAGAAACCTGAGTAAAGTTAGTGAACCCCTTTAAGTGTCTTAGGGTTAGGGAACCTGAGCAAGAATATAGCTCTCCTGTAAGTGTCTTGGGGTTTGGGAGCCTGAACAAGGGTATAGCACCCCTTCAAGTGTCTTAGGGTAAGGAAAGGGCTGGCTTCCATATTAGAGTCTTCAGATAAGGGAACCAAAGCATAGGTACAATGCCCCTTCTAGAGTCTTAGGTTAGGTAACCAGTACATTGGTAGGGCTCCCCTTTAACAGTCATAGGGTTAGGGAATCAGGGCAAGGGTAGGGCTCCCTTTTAACAGTCTTAGGGTTAGGGAATCAGGACATGGGTAGGGCTCCCCTTTAACAGTCATAGGGTTAGGGAATCAGGGCAAGGGTAGAACTCCCTTTTAACAGTCTTAGGGTTAGGGAATCAGGGCAAGGGTAGGGCTCCCCTTTCGCAGTCTAAGGGTTAGGGAATCAGGACATGGGTAGGGCTCCCCTTTAACAGTCTTAGGGTTAGGAAATCAGGACATGGGTAGGGCTCCCTTTTAACAGTCTTAGGGTTAGGGAATCAGGACATGGGTAGGGCTCCCCTTTAACAGTCATAGGGTTAGGGAATCAGGGCAAGGGTAGGGCTCCCCTTTCGCAGTCTAAGGGTTAGGGAATCAGGACATGGGTAGGGCTCCCCTTTAACAGTCTTAGGGTTAGGGAATCAGGATATGGGTAGGGCCCCCTTTAACAGTCTTAGGGTTAGGGAATCAGGACATAGGTAGGGCTCCCCTTTAACAGTCTTAGGGTTAGGGAATCAGGACATGGGTAGGGCTCCCCTTTAACATGCTTAGGGTTAGGGAACCAGGACATCTGTAGGGCTCCCCTTTAACAGTCTTAAGATTAGGTAGGGCTCCCCTTTAACATGCTTAGGGGCTAGGGAATCAGGATAAGGGTAAGGCTCCCCTTTAACAGTCTTAGGGTTAGGGAATCAGGGCAAGGGTAGGGCTCCCCTTTCGCAGTCTAAGGGTTAGGGAATTCAGGACATGGGTAGGGCTCCCCTTTAACAGTCTTAGGGTTAGGGAATCAGGACATGGGTAGGGCCCCCTTTAACAGTCTTAGGGTTAGGGAATCAGGACATAGGTAGGGCTCCCCTTTAACAGTCTTAGGGTTAGGGAATCAGGACATGGGTAGGGCTCCCCTTTAACAGTCTTAGGGTTAGGTAACCAGGACATGGGTAGGGCTCCCCTTTAACAGTCTTAGAGTTAGGGAATCAGGATAAGGGTAAGGCTCCCCTTTAACAGTCTTAGGGTAAGGTAACCAGGACATCGGTAGGGCTCCCCTTTAACAGACTTAGGGTTAGGGAATCAGGGCAAAGGTAGGGCTCCCTTTTAGCAGTCGGTTAGGGAATCAGGGCAAGGGTAGGGCTCCCCTTTAACAGTCTTAGGGTTAGGGAATCAGGGCAAAGGTAGGGCTCCCTTTTAGCAGTCGGTTAGGGAATCAGGACATGGGTAGTGCTCCCCTTTAACAGTCTTAGGGTTAGGGAATCAGGACAAGGGTAGGGCTCCCCTTTAACAGTCTTAGGGTTAGGGAATCAGGACATGGGTAGGGCTCCCCTTTAACAGTCTTAGGGTTAGGTAACCAGGACATGGGTAGGGCTCCCCTTTAACAGTCTTAGAGTTAGGGAATCAGGATAAGGGTAAGGCTCCCCTTTAACAGTCTTAGGGTAAGGTAACCAGGACATCGGTAGGGCTCCCCTTTAACAGACTTAGGGTTAGGGAACCAGGACATCTGTAGGTGTAGACAGGTGTAGACCAGAACTTCATTTTTGGAGGGCGCCAAAGCCGGTGATCAATGGGGCCGCCATATTAGTAAAATCCATGATGGCCGCCAATCCCTATTGGATCCTGTCCTATTTAAATAACCAAAAGTCATAGAATCATGAATGAAGGCTCTTTTCATAGGTTTTTGAGCTTTGTGTTGACATACAAAATACGCTTTGTCCAGAGGTTTTCCAGGGGCATACTTAAGGTTCAGGTTTAATTTGGATGTCACATAATAATGTTATTTTCTGGTCTGCAAATGAGTATAATGCACTGCTGGTGGTTGATGGTTTATATTACTGAACACATAAAGGTCACATGAATTGTTCCTTGCATGTATTTTTACTTCTTCAAGAAACGCTGATATAGGTGGTCATGACTAATTGTGCATTAATCACACGTAGGTGTCGTATATGGCTACTTGTCCAGTGAATGTATTCCTATATTTCCATCTCTGTAGGGGACTTTGCTGTGTTTGCCAGTCAGATAAAAGTGAAGAGTTGCAAACACCAAAGGCAGAAGGACTTTGCACTCTTGGCAGAAACCTGACTGACTTTAAGGAAATCAATGCCGTTCAGTTGGATATTTCAGTCTTCTTTGACCAAGTAAAAAATGGATCAGGTATTGTTGCAACACTCAGATCCTATAATGCTAAGTATCAAAAATCATGTAGGAGCTACTGTAGTAGTTCTCGTAAGAAGAGGCTGCGTCAAAAACATGAACACAGAGTCCACCCCAAAAATTCAGATCAGCGGGGGCATCCTATGGAAAAGGCAGTAATGTTAAATGCTGCATTATCTGTGATGGAGATGACCAGACCAATATACGGAAGGTGGCAACTGACACCGTAGATGCACATCTAAAAAGCTGGGCAAAGTCTAATGATAACTTCCAGTTGAAGGGTAAATCTATTGCACCAGCTGCAGATGCCCATGCTGGTGATGTTTTGTATCATGTTCAATGCTATTTGCCCTCCAAAGGTGAATTTAGTATGTTCTGGTCTACACCTGTGCGAAATTTGGTGCTTGTAGACACAACGCGAGCTATCCCCTTAAGGGCCTGGACTATTAAGAAATAAAAGCAATTATATTTGTTGTTGACTTGACTGCAAGGCAATTACCTACTAATAAGCTGGTCAGACCTAACATTTCCCCCTTACATTCACACCTTTATAATATAGACATATTAATTGCACTTCTTGTCAATTATTAGATTATTTTGGCAAACAAATATACTCTGGAAACATATTGTCCTGGAACCACAATTTGTATACTCCCGCGCATAACCAAATGAACACGTGCATGCCTGATTCCTTTCGCGTACCTCCCAAAATGTGAAGGTATGACAGGGAAACTGACACACCCATTGACAGAGATGTGTTTTGCGCATACGGCAGCGAGTCGCGCTATTTGAAACTGTGATGGGGAGTTCGATTCCTTGCTTGTAATTATCTTTTGTAAATATATACATGCGTTGCTGAATGAATGTTTTACGGTGGCGTTAAACTTAAGTAAGACATGATCAGAGAACGTTAAAGGCAATGAACATTCGTTGGCTGCTACACCTCATACTTTGGATCAGACTTGGAGCCACAGTATTAAACTTTAGCTATATTTCAGATATCTATGTTTCAACTATTTTTCTGCCGCATTAGTTGGTTCTTTCCTATTGACCTGGCCAGCTGTTTTCACGGCACATATTGTTAATACAAACTTGAAGCCCAGCCCAGCCCAGCCCAGCCCAGCCCAGCCGGCACGGCACGAAACAAACCTAAATGGTAGATATGAGCCATATCCAATCCTGTGGTATTTATAATACCTTTTTTACACCAATAGTAAAGCCATCTTGCTCCAGAAATCTATACAGGACTACGCAATAGTACTGCCATTTCAGCCAAGCATCATTACAACAATGTGATTGATGGGCGGTACAAACCTCATTGACACATTGTCACACTTTCCTCTCACGGGGTGTTTGAAGTGAACTTTATTCTATAAGGTTTGCACGTGAAAAAATGATTATCAACTCCTATGCGTTTGGAACGTGAAACCTTGTCATCGTCAGCGCAGCAACGTTCCCTCTGTGCTATCAAGATGTGCGTGAAGAGACGTATATGTAAAGACTATTGATGTTTTAAGAAATTGTTTTTGAGAAGGGTCATTCAGTTCATCTGATCACTCGATCCGTACTTGGTGTATGGGCCATTACTCCTACACCATTGTAAAGGGAGGGAGGGATCGGGGTGGCAGGGGGGGGGGGGGGCGCCGAGGCGATCAACCACTGTACAATTTGAATTCTCCCCATCGGAGTATGCTTCCAACAATATATGGTTGATATCTATCTCTTAGTTCTAGAGAAGAAGTCCCTAAAATCAATATATCCAAATACCCCTATGTGGCCCTGCCCCTCAGCCCCCCTGTGTGTGGTGGTGGGGGGGATAGTGTCAGCCCCTCCATTTGTAATTTTTTAATTCCCGCCATGTTATGCTTTCAGTCACATTTCGTTTATTTCCAATAAGTGGTTCAGAGGAAGAAGTCGATGGAATCAATTGTTGACGTACAGACGACGGACAACGGACAGCGGACGACACCATCCAAGCTTTACCAAATGAACTGTCGTGCATATGAGATTCATCGACATGCATCCATCATTGGTTATAACTTATAGTAAAAGGAATTTTTAATTTAAAGTTTAAATAGTGCGCTGAGAAATGGTAGAATTTATATAAATATAACATACAATATTCCAGAAATATTATTCATAATCAACGAAAAGCTTTGTTCTTTTGGTTTTCCATTTTATCCGTCGCGTCTGTCTTTGTGGTTTAGGCTTTTGTTGCGTATTTACAAAACTTCAAGTATTATACAATGTGTAGTATTCATCCAGGAACTACTTCCGCAACGTTGTCAACTAATTTGGTACGCAGTATGCGCTGCTCCACCGACCACCTTTCCCCACCCCCCGAGCAAGGCCGAAAGGGGCAACTCACTCCAAGCCAAGCAGTCAAAGGGCAGACAATTTCAGGCATAACCAAACATACAACCGCATGTGCCCCGAGTCATCCGGCCTCATGTCTGGCAGTCAATCACAACCACGACAACAACAACAGCTTCGGCATGCTAATGCAGTCGTTTCGTCTTAAGGGCGCAGCTTAAACAAAGGTATAGTATAACCCTGTACAATCTTCGTCAGTGCCCGTGTGAAGGCATTCAAATAATATTTTACCTGCACTACATGGTATCAGTCTTCACACTGCTTGACTATACTATGACAATCAGTTTTTTTCGCTCATGTATTTCATATATAAGTCATATAGGTAATAACATAACATCTGGCTGTGTTGTGCGATCATTATCATCATATCAAAATACATATATTCAAACTGATTTGCGTTTGGTGTTAAGCTTTCACGAGAAAGAATTACGGGCGTATTCATTACTCAAACACAAGCTCTTACTTATGATGAACAAAAAAATCAAGAACTAAAAATAAAAATATACAAAATAGAGTAAGACAAAACTGTTTTATTGGCATTCAACAAGTTGGTGAGTAAATAAGAAAACTTCAGTGGATAAGCACTTCTGTGTTTACTTTCGCATCCAGGGAAGTATCCATGTTCATTCTTACAGTCATTCAGCTTGACAAGGGCGTGAACTCTATATCGAAACGCTCCAGAAAACCGCTGTGTCTGTCATCCGGATCTGTGCTTTGCAACGTGTTTAAACCTGAATCGAAATAAATACATTTCAATCAATGAAAGTACAAATTTAATATATCATCCTGATCAGCTCCACGTTAGACAATGTTATTTGCCTGTTTACTGGTTAGGGATACCTTCAGGGAATTACCAAATATATATGTATGCATCGCATAATGAATGACTTGGCTAATTAAAACTTAGTATTATGTTGGTTGGCTATGTGATCAGAAGAGGTCCGAATCCGTACATGTGTTTCGTGTCGGATTGGCGTCCAGTCTGCATTGCGGGCCCGTTTCACAAAGAGATCGTAGACCTAAGACGGTCGTAAGTCTATGTTAAGGTATAGGAGTTACGGTAGTCGTAGCCCTACGATCGCTTTGTGAAAAGGGACCCTGCTCTGGTTCGCCTGGCTGATAACGTTCATACTCGTCTCGCGAAGCGCACCCGCCCAGCCATGGTGATTATATGGACGCATCAAACAGTTGCTAAACTGAACGAAGCGTTATTATGTCGCAGGTACCCAACACTGGTGTACCGAGTGAGTGAGTGAGTGAGTGAGTGAGTGAGTGAGTGAGTGAGTGAGTGAGTGATCCCAATTGCTTAGATCGATGCTCATGATGTCCATCACTGGATTGTCTGGTCCAGACTCGATTTTTTTACAGGCGCCGTCATATAGCTGGAATACTGCTGAGTGCGGCGTTAAACAACAAACAAACAAACACACAAACAAACAAATATTTCAGACTGCCGTCACATTGCTTGAATAGCGCTGAGTGTGGCATTAAGCAACAGACAAACAGACTTGCTGTGTCATACTCTGACTACATGGGATGTTAGTCTTTGTGTTAATCACTGGTTTGTCTGGCCCAGTGTTCATGGCTGAGAGCACACAAACAAACATTAAGCACTACTGTCAGTATTCGAAAGTTTCTCCATTATGTGTGAGGTTTTCTGTGTTTGCTGAGTGACGAGATGTGTTGTGTTGTGTTGTGTTGACAGACGTCAGCTTCCACCCACCCCGCCAGCAGACGACGAAGACACGCCACGCCTCCAGCGGCCGACAGTACCCCAGAGGACGGTCATCAACGTGACGCCCGCAGAGAAGGACCAAGGTTAGATACAGCTGTCCTCACACACACCTGAACACTTGGCTGCTGCTAGCTACCACTCACTCACTTACCCACTCACTCACTCACCCACTCTCTCCCACGCCCCACTCTCTCATATTCCACTCGCTCCAACGCCCCACTCTCATATTCCACCCTCTCATACACCCCACTCTCGCACATTAGATGGGAACGTTCCCTTGTGGAGAGCCTAGTTTATGTCTTGTGTCTGGTAAAAGTCAGTGTACAGAAAGTAACATCACACTAATGTTTAGCTTGAGAATATCTCCTCACATGGTGTCCACGAACCTCTAACCCCTAAACTCAACCCCTTGTGGCTCCAGAGGATCCCACTGTGTAGCAGCGGAATGTTAACTCAAGTTCGGCTTCTGGGTGCAGGTGTAGTAAGTGTTTAGAGGGAAGGGTGGCAGTGTCTAAGATGTAGCCTGTGTTTCAGGAGTGTCCTATGCGGAGCTAAGGTACGACATCCCCGGCCACACTGTGAAGACCGTTGACACGGAGCCGGACTCGCACTACGACAAACCCCTGCCTGGCGTGCACCCCCTCATCAACACCTCCCCCACGTCGGAGGGCATCTCCAAACACCCGCCGTCACCTGAGGGAGGTACGGCATCAGCATACCAGCATCCTTACACAAGGGGTTGGGGAATTCAGTGGCAATAGGCAATGTTAGGGGCAGATATACCCAAGCAGGAAAGCCATTAATCACTGTGTAGTTACCAGACAATAACAGGGAGGGGTCAAGACGGGAAGTGGAGGCTATGTAAGCTAGGTTTTGAGACTCTGCAAAAGTTATGCCTTAGGCAGTGATCTCATTATATGAGCTTTTTCCTGTGGCAGCTATTTGCTTTGTTCCCTTCGCCACTTCTATATTGATCTCTTGTTCTGTCTGCAGTATGCATTATTGTGTCTAAACCGTATAAGATCTATGAGAGCAGTGGTCTGCTGTGCTTAACTACTGGAGACTAAATGCTACATATTGCTACAGATAACCACCTTCTGCATCTTGTCTGTATTGTCTATATACACTGCGTTATTATACCGCTCCGAGGATGTTTGTGTGATGTCATATGCACTGCTGTGTAATACAAGTATTATACCACTCCAGGGATGTCTGTGTGTGATACTTACACTACTTAGTAATACAAATATTATGCTACTCCAAGGATGTCTGTGTGGTATATGCCATATGTGAGATGTGTGCAAGCATACATTCACTCATCAGATGTGTCCCCTATGGAGAGATAGGTGCTGAATCAGCAGTATTACCACAAGCATACATTCAGTCATCATACATTCACTCATCATACATTCAGTCATCATACATTCACTCATCATACATTCACTCATCATACATTCAGTCATCATACATTCACTCATCAGCTGTGTCCCCTATGGAGAGATAGGTGCTGAATCAGCAGTATTACCACAAGCATACATTTACTCATCATACATTCACTCATCATACATTCAGTCATCATACATTCACTCATCATACATTCACTCATCAGCTGTGTCCCCTATGGAGAGATAGGTGCTGAATCAGCAGTATTACCACAAGCATACATTTACTCATCATACATTCACTCATCAGCTGTGTCCCCTATGGAGAGATAGGAGCTGAATCAGCAGTATTACCACAAGCATACATTCAGTCATCATACATTCACTCATCAGCTGTGTCCCCTATGGAGAGATAGGTGCTGAATCAGCAGTATTACCACAAGCATACATTTACTCATCATACATTCACTCATCAGCTGTGTCCCCTATGGAGAGATAGGTGCTGAATCAGCAGTATTACCACAGGCATAGGGTAGTGGGCACCTAATATGGCCTGGAGTCACCATGGGCTTGACGTGCATGCTTATAGAACTCCTATCGCCATTTCAATAAAATACTTGTCTGTTGTCTTGGTAACTTGAATACGGTGAGATATTATCCCATGTGAGATATGTCATACTCAGAAAATATCCTGAAGCTTCATGTGTTGACCCTTATGTCTCTGCTTGTGACGCTGAAGTCTTGGTCAGTCTCACTGTCACACTGTCTCACAGTCATGTGGTCACACTGTCACGATCAGTTGTCTTCTGTCTTGTGCCGTGCCAGTGATGGAAATTAACTCGAAAAACACAGGCCTTTCGGAATTGTTACTA
The DNA here is from genome assembly GCF_023055435.1 of Haliotis rufescens. Taxonomy (NCBI): domain Eukaryota; kingdom Metazoa; phylum Mollusca; class Gastropoda; order Lepetellida; family Haliotidae; genus Haliotis; species Haliotis rufescens. Next base: position 13,907 of record NW_025963900.1, read on the forward strand.
GTCCTTAAAAATTAAGCAGACTCTTAAATTTAAATCTTTTTTTTCTTTTTCTTTTTTTTCTTTTTTTTAAATATTTTTTATTCAGTTCAGTATATGACATTAGAGTTATACATGGAGTAGCACGTCTTGTAGCATACTTGTTAGGTATAGGTTACCTATACAGCAGACAGCAGGTCAGCAAGTTTAAGTTCGGTACAGGTGTCCATCAAAGTTTACACATGGTGAAAACGGGCAAGTATTTGCCATATTTATTAACTAATCTTTTAACTCAATCTTTTAAGACTTGAAAGATTATGCCAGAATCGAGAGGCGATAATTAACAGCATTTGTTAAAAAAACAGGGCCTATAGCCAAGTAGAAGTATGATTATATTAGCCCGAGGTATTTTCTACTGGCCTCGGGCCTATTGGTGAGCGTTAATTTCCACCCTGTGTACTATTTTGTATTTATGTTGTTGTTTTTTAAAGACAATACCATTTAAACCACACAGTTATAAAGTATATAATTAAATATTGGGATGGTTATAAACAACAATTACCAGTTGGGTCCTTCACTCATCTTGAGTACCAGGGTGGTCGGGTAGCCTAGTGGTTAAAGTGTTCGCTCGTCACGCTGAAGACCCGGGTTCGATTCCCGACATAGGTACAATGTGTGAAGCCCATTTCTGGTGTCCCCTGCTGTGATATTGCTGGAATATTGCTAAAAGCAGCTTAAAACCAAACTCACTCACTCACTCACTCATCTTGAGTACCATGCAGTAGAGTAGAGTTAGTGACCCATCACCTACAGTCTGGGATGAGTTCTCTGTGACAGGGTCACTCACTCACTCACTCACTCACTCACTCATCTTGAGTACCATGCAGTAGAGTAGAGTTACTGACCCATCACCTACAGTCTGGGATGAGTTCTCTGTGACAGGGTCACTCACTCACTCACTCACTCACTCACTCACTCACTCACTCACTCATCTTGAGTACCATGCAGTAGAGTAGAGTTACTGACCCATCACCTACAGTCTGGGATGAGTTCTCTGTGACAGGGTCACTCACTCACTCACTCACTCACTCACTCACTCACTCATCTTGAGTACCATGCAGTAGAGTAGAGTTACTGACCCATCACCTACAGTCTGGGATGAGTTCTCTGTGACAGGGTCACTCACTCACTCACTCACTCACTCACTCACTCACTCACTCACTCACTCACTCACTCACTCACTCACTCACTCACTCACTCACTCACTCATCTTGAGTACCATGCAGTAGAGTAGAGTTACTGACCCATCACCTACAGTCTGGGATGAGTTCTCTGTGACAGGGTCACTCACTCACTCACTCACTCACTCACTCACTCACTCATCTTGAGTACCATGCAGTAGAGTAGAGTTACTGACCCATCACCTACAGTCTGGGATGAGTTCTCTGTGACAGGGTCACTCACTCACTCACTCACTCATCTTGAGTACCATGCAGTAGAGTAGAGTTACTGACCCATCACCTACAGTCTGGGATGAGTTCTCTGTGACAGGGTCACTCACTCACTCACTCACTCACTCACTCACTCACTCACTCACTCATCTTGAGTACCATGCAGTAGAGTAGAGTTACTGACCCATCACCTACAGTCTGGGATGAGTTCTCTGTGACAGGGTCACTCACTCACTCACTCACTCACTCACTCACTCACTCACTCATCTTGAGTACCATGCAGTTGCGTAGAGTTAGTGACCCATCACCTACAGTCTGGGATGAGTTCTCTGTGACAGGGTTGATGGTGTGTCTGTGTACCCTGATGGTGGGGATTTACTGACATCCTTTCAGTCACTGGTTTGTCTGGTCCATTACTCACAGCCTGCCATAGGGATAGAGCTGGAGTAATGCAGTCATCACTCACTCACTCACTCTCATTATCTGCTGAATGAGTTTTGTTTGTTTTGTGTGTTTGTTGTTTAACGCCGCAGTCAGCAATATTCCAGCTATATGACGGTAGTCTGTAAATAATCTTGCCAGGACCAGACATTCCAGTGATTGACATCATGAAAATTGATCCACACGAATGGGATACGATGACATGCATCAACCAAGTCAGCAACCCTGATCACCCGATCCCGTTAGTCGCCTCTTACGACAAGCATAGTCGCCCTTTAAGGCAAGCATGGGTTGCTGAAGACCTATTCTACCCGGGATTCTACGGGATCTTCCCGGATGGCTGAATGAGTAAACACCTCTGCATGGATGTTGACATTAACACTAGGCTGCACAATCACAAGAACTTAGGGCTCTAATTCTCACCAATTCCTCAACAAAACAATTCTGGAAGGTTTTACGATGCACTTAACATATCCCTGAATAGTTGTATGCAATGTTCTCTCGACTTTCTTGAGACGTGATGCACTTGTTGAGGTAGAAATATATTACTTTGGCACATATATAACATGTTTGACTTGATCTTTCATGCAAAGCATTCATGTGAACAAACACTTTGTTCCCATATTTTGTTTTTTATGTTGAATTTTTGTCATGCTTGACTCTGCTGTTTTTAAGTTGCATGCCTGTGCTTGCCCTTATTTGCTTACCCAGCATGCTTTGCCTAATGCTTTCCTCATGCTTCACTCACATTTTACAGGAACTATTTTCTCCGTGACAGGAAACGCTCCCCCCCAGTTACATCGACTTCCAAGTGAATATGCCTGCCCACCTGCCCATATGCCCAGGGCCAAACAGCCAGCTCCTGTTCAGTCACAGTAAGTACAGCAAACCTGAGCCTCTCAACCCCACAGTCACACACCTCCCCCACAGTTACACACCTCCCCAACAGTCACACACCAGCACCACAGTCACACACCTCCCCCACAGTTACACACCTCCCCCACAGTCATACACCTCCCCCACAGTCATACACCTCCCCCACAGTTACACACCTCCCCAACAGTCACACACCTCCACCACAGTCACACACCTCCCCCACAGTTACACACCTCCCCAACAGTCACACACCTCCCCAACAGTCACACACCTCCCCCACAGTCACACACCTCCCCCACAGTTACACACCTCCCCCACAGTCACACACCTCCCCCACAGTCACACACCTCCCCCGTATACCAACGCCTCCACCTCACAGGCCCACACCTCCATCCCACACCTCCATCCCACAGACCCACACCTCCATCCCACACCTCCATCCAACACCTCCATCCCACACCTCCATCCCACACCTCCATCCCACAGGTCAACACCTCCATCCCACACCTCCATCCCACAGGTCAACACCTCCATCCCACACCTCCATCCCACAGGTCAACACCTCCATCCCACAAACCCACACCTCCATCCCACAGACCCACACCTCCATCCCACACCTCCATCCCACAGACCTCCACCCCATACACCTCCACCCCACAATGACACACCTTCACCCCACAGGCCCACACCTCCACCCCACTATTACACTCCTTCACCCCACGGACAAACACCTCCACCTTTCACAAGGGGAGGGACTATAGAATCATTGAGGGGGAGAGGGTATATGGAATCATTGACGGGGGGGGGGGGGGGGGGGTATATGGAGTCATTAAGGGGTAGGAAATATAGAATCAATGAGGGGGAGGGTATATGGAATCATTGAGGGGAGGGTATATGGAATCATTGAGGGGGGAGGGTTTATCAAGTCATTGATGGGGAGGGAATATCGAGTCATTGAGGGGTAGGGTATATGGAATCATTGATGGGGAGTGTATATCGAGTCATTGAAGGGGAAGGATCCTGTAATCCCCCTGCATTCCAGCTCTTTTACTGATATGGAATGTAGGTTGGGTGATAGTTCAAGATGTACGTGCAAACTTGAAGACATGTGCATAAATATGCATGGTTACGATACAAAAAGATGAGCATACATCTGGCACAAAATAAATACAAAATCAAAAATAATTACATGTGTTTGTTGGGAAAATATGAATGTATGATAGTATTTTGATGTTGTTTCTATGAGTTAATGAGATCGATCTGCCCACTATTCTACACTACTGTGACAGCTGGAACCATCAAGTATGGTTAATTAGTATTGGATGTGTGTGTTGTTTCAGTGGAGATGTGAATGATATTCCCCTGCCCGCTCGGCGCGAGGGACTGCGAGAGAACCAGGACCTAAACAAGGAGAACAATGGAACGATTGTGGGCAGTTTAAATGAGGAGCACGTCACCATACTCGTAGACCGGGGCTACGATCGCCTCAAAGCAGTGGAGGCCTTGAGAGTGTCGCACAACAACCTCAAAATGGCCGAGGACATTCTGGATACGTTTGTTAAAAACAATCGATGAAAAAAAGTAGGGAGTGTGATGATTCTACCAACCACCAGGGGGCACTGTCGCCACGTTTGATACGCCTGGACTGATTGTATTGAGAAGAGACGTGGGCAGAGTGCCATGTGACTTGAGACTGTTCTGCTGTAGACGTGTCGTAATCAAATAATTTATACTCACTCTACAATCAAAGTGAGGCTGCCTCGGTCTGGTCCTACCCCTCGCAGGTTCCTGGGGTCGTGTGGCGGAGAGTCACTTATGCTTTTAGTACGTTAGTATTTATGTCCGTATATCCCATGAGGCTGTGACTCTATTCATTTCAGCCGCACCAAGAGAGGAGACTTTTCTACTTTGTTTCTGTCACTGTAACATTGGGACACGCCCACAAGTTACGTTTTTGTCACTGTAACATTGGGACACACCCACAAGTTCCGTTTTTGTCACTGTAACCTTGGGGCACGCCCACAAGTTACATGTTTCTGTCACTGTAACATTGGGACACGCCCACAAGTTACATGTTTCTGTCACTGTAACATTGGGACACGCCCACAAGTTACATGTTTCTGTCACTGTAACATTGGGACACGCCCACAAGTTACATGTTTTTGTCACTGTAACCTTGGGACAGGCCCACAAGTTACATGTTTCTGTCACTGTAACATTGGGACACGCCCACAAATTGCCTATTTCTGTCGCTGTAATGTTGGGACAAGTATGCCATTCTTCAAGAGCTGGTTTTTCTCTTTGAATTGCATATCCACACGCCAGATGCACCTTTTGATAAACATGCCCTGGCCACTTGTACAAAGCATGTTGTTCGTCAAGCTGACACTCTGTTTACCATTTAGCCTGGTCAACATACTTGTAGGTGGGCATCTAGATAATACCTTTCATGATAGATGTGTTCATGAAGATTTACTAAACTGTTCATGATATTGGTACGAAGATAATCCTGACAATTAACTTGACAGCTGAATATCTTGATTATTCATGAAGAACAGCTTCACAGGTGAATATCTCAGTGTCAATAATGATAAATACGGTAACTATTACTGTAGGCGAACTTCTAGATAATCTTTCATTAAGAATGTGTTCATTATAGCTGGTTATGCCTCTATTAAGAATCTTGCTTTTCCATTGGTTATTCCGTACCACGTGACAAAAAAATACGTTTCAATGTTGACCCCCAAATCACGTGACTGACACTGACCTCAAACATTGACTTATCACATGATCAGTATTGACTTGTCACATGATCAGTATTGACTTGTCACATGATCATATTGACTTGTCACGTGATGAATATTGACTCGTCTGCTAGGAAACAAGATGGCGTCCGGTTCTAACATTTTATGGTTTGTGGGTAAGTTATTGTAATGAAACATAGAAAAGTTTAAGGGTACATGAACTTTAGATTATATTTCGGTTTAACAATACGAATGATCAAGAGAAGTTAATTGTATATTGAAGGTAACATCTCGATACTGATAATGATAGATCTGAGTTGACCTGGGACACGCCCACAAGTTACATGTTTCTGTCACTGTAACATTGGGACACGCCCACAAGTTACATGTTTCTGTCACTGTAACATTGGGACAGGCCCACAAGTTACATGTTTCTGTCACTGTAACATTGGGACACGCCCACAAATTACATGTTTCTGTCACTGTAACATTGGGACACGCCCACAAATTGCCTATTTCTGTTGCTGTAATGTTGGGACAAGTATGCCATTCTTCAAGAGCTGGTTTTTCTCTTTGAATTGCATATCCACAAGCCAGATGCACCTTTTGATAAACATGCCCTGGCCACTTGTACAAAGCATGTTGTTCGTCAAGCTGACACTCTGTTTACCATTTAGCCTGGTCAACATACTTGTAGGTGGGCATCTAGATAATACCTTTCATGATAGATGTGTTCATGAAGATTTACTAAACTGTTCATGATATTGGTACGAAGATAATCCTGACAATTAACTTGACAGCTGAATATCTTGATTATTCATGAAGAACAGCTGCACAGGTGAATATCTCAGTGTCAATAATGATAAATACGGTAACTATTACTGTAGGCGAACTTCTAGATAATCTTTCATTAAGAATGTGTTCATTATAGCTGGTTATGCCTCTATTAAGAATCTTGCTATTCCATTGGTTATTCCGTACCACGTGACAAAAAAATACGTTTCAATGTTGACCCCCAAATCACGTGACTGACACTGACCTCAAACATTGACTTGTCACATGATCAGTATTGACTTGTCACATGATCAGTATTGACTTGTCACGTGATGAATATTGACTCGTCTGCTAGGAAGCAAGATGGCGTCCGGTTCTAACATTTTATGGTTCGTGGGTAAATTATTGTAATGAAACAGAAAAGTTTAAGGGTACATGAACTTTAGATTATATTTCGGTTTAACAATACGAATGATCAAGAGTAGTTAATTGTATATTGAAGGTAACATCTCGATACTGATAATGATAGATCTGAGTTGACCTGTGACTTCCGTCACTTGGACACACCCAGAAACCTTTGGTCGAGGGTTTAAATCTTTGTTCACTCCGATTATGTTTCTAGGTTCGTCAGCTCATGGGTTTCACCAGAGTGCTAAACGTCTGAGACCTGGCTAACTTCCTGGCTTTGCCCCCACGTCAAGTTGACACATGGAGTATAACTGAAATTCTCTTCAAAGCAATGTTGGGGGCACGGGTGGCCCAGTCGTCTAAGGCGCCGCGATTCGCTGTGCAGAGTTGCGTCCCTTGGGCAGGCCAGAAACCTATGACTGTGGGTTCGAATCCCGGTTCGCCCCGATTATGTTTCTAGGTTTGTCAGCACCATACCCGTGCTCGTTGGTTTCACCGAAGTGGTAAACGTCTGAGACCTGCATCACTTCGGGCTTTCCTCCCACATTAAGCTGACTCACTCACATTCAAAGCAATGTTAAAGCCAACTGACTCCAAGTCGTCTCAAAAAGGCCGTAGTGTTCTCACCAAGTTAGCTTTATTGTGGTCATCTCATACTGGGATTTAGCAGGCACAACAAATTTCCTGGCATCTATTGCGTACAATGGGACATACGTGTTATAGGATAATCCTATGTTACGAGGTAATGTAAATCTTGAAGTTAACGCGAGCATGAATTAAATGATAAAATGCGAGTGGTCTTTGTTCGCATTAATGAAACTTCGTATTTATGTCTCCAAAATGACTATCAACAATATGACTTCGGATAGCGCACACTTTGGATAGCGGAAATACCAACCTGAATATATACACAAACATGGTTTATTGAGCAGCAGTTGTAACAAGTACATAACAATGTCATTTAAAGAATAGGAATTACACAAAGGGCATCCGGTGAGTTATCACTGCTGGGGTCAAGAGTTCTACCCACTCGTGTCAAACTAGGCATCATTGACCACTGTTTGATTGGATTAGGGTAAGGATTCCTATCATTCCACTGGGGATGGGGTGGGGGGAGTCGCATTGATTTTGAGTCGCATTTTTTGGCTAGGGGTCAGCAGTCGTATTAATTTGGAGACACTTTAATTTCCAGATTTACAGTATATTGTTTGTGGTGTTCATCACTGAAAATGAAATTCGGCATTGATTCTGGGTGGGTGTGTCTTTATTCTTCCAAATACCTGCAAATAGTGCGTGAATTTGTATGCATATTTATGACATGTTTATTATTGTTTTTTTTTGTAAAATTTCTCTTACGACTACCCTCCTGATTTCTGATTTCTGTAAATCTCTGTGAGACCATTTGATCTAGTACATACCTTCTGATAGAATAGACAAGATGGGTGATCAGTTGACAAACGCTGATAGGGGCACCTTGACCGTACATCCCCACTGCGTCTATGCTATGCTAGAATATACAGATTCCTGCAGGATATGAGTATCAATTGAGATAACGCTGATAGGGGCACCTTGACCGTACATCCCCACAGCGTCTATGCTCATTGCTGTGCTAGAATATACAGATTCCTACAAGATGGGAGTATCAATTGAGATAATGCTAATAGGGGCACCTTGACGGTACATCCCCACCGCGTCTATGCTGTGCTGGAATATACAGATTCCTGCAGGATGGGTGTATCAATTGAGATAAAGCTGATAGGGGCACCTTGACCGTACATCCCCACAGCGTCTATGCTATGCTGGAATGTACAGATTCCTGCAGGATATGAGTATCAATTGAGATAACGCTGATAGGGGCACCTTGACGGTACATCCCCACCGCGTCTATGCTGTGCTGGAATATACAGATTCCTGCAGGATATGAGTATCAATTGAGATAACGCTGATAGGGGCACCTTGACCGTACATCCCCACTGCGTCTATGCTATGCTAGAATATACAGATTCCTGCAGGATATGAGTATCAATTGAGATAATGCTGATAGGGGCACCTTGACGGTACATCCCCACCGCGTCTATGCTGTGCTGGAATATACAGATTCCTGCAGGATGGGTGTATCAATTGAGATAAAGCTGATAGGGGCACCTTGACCGTACATCCCCACAGCGTCTATGCTATGCTGGAATGTACAGATTCCTGCAGGATATGAGTATCAATTGAGATAACGCTGATAGGGGCACCTTGACGGTACATCCCCACCGCGTCTATGCTGTGCTGGAATATACAGATTCCTGCAGGATATGAGTATCAATTGAGATAACGCTGATAGGGGCACCTTGACCGTACATCCCCACAGCGTCTATGCTGTGCTAGAATATACAGATTCCTGCAGGATGGGTGTACCAATTGAGTAATGCTGCTCAACATTTGCTAAGGACCACACCATTGACTGAAGATGAATGTTGTTCAAATGTTGAGTCGTATATTATTGCATTCAAAATAGGAGCATCTTTAACTTGATAAGTCTCCTGTAAGAGTCGGGGGCACAGATGGCCCAGTTGTCTTAGGTGCCGCGATTTGCTGTGCAGTGTATGATTGTGGGTTCGAATCCCGGTTCACCCTGATTATGTTTCTAGGTTTAGTGAGCACCATACCCGGGCTCGTGGGTTTCACCAAAGTGGTAAACATCTGAGACCTGCATCACTTCGGGCTTTCCTCCCACTTTAAGCTGACAAGAAGTAATATAATTGGAATACTGTTAAAAGCTGAGTTATGCCATACTCACTCACTCACTCACACAGCCTAGGCACTAGAAGGTTGCAAACACGGTTTGTCTCAACTTGGACTGGCCGTTCTGTTGAAAAAAACATGCAAACGGCGTAGTCCTGTTGTGGCTGAGTTCTTTTGGAATGTCAGAGTTCTTCTGTTGTGATTAATAAGGTGTGTTGACCAGAATAGGTAGGATAATGTACACAGCTGTCTAGAGCTGCAATTTCACACAGGAATTATTTGTATTTTGCATTTGTTAATTGACACTTATTAACTACTGGGTCATGCGCTATAAGATGATACGAGTGCTGCGACTATCGTAAGTCGACGATAGAATTTCAACAGTGGAAGGAGGCCCTGAATTCTGTGTTGCGGAAGGAAACTAGCTTTGGGATCAAGACTGACGTTCCAGATGACATAAATATTGTCAGATAAGGTTTTTATTTGCTGTTGTTCACCTTTGAAAAATGACAAATTCCTACCATTCGACTGGACATTTTGTTCTTAAACTGAACTATGAGATGTCCTCAGTCTCTGTTACAAGCAGCAACACAGGTTCAAGGTTATCTTAACGAGGTAGGTAATCAGTACAAGGCCCTCATTTGCAAACTTAAAAACTTTGCATGAAACTATATTTTCCTTGGAATATACTATATATTACATGTGTATATTAATGGGAAATACTAAACATCTAAGTGTGAAATAAGTAGTTGAGTCTATCATTATAGGCCAATGCGATATCTTCTTCCTTGTACATGTTAACCAAAGTATTATTTGCACTCACATCGGCAGTGTCCTCCACACTCTACAGGCCCTGGTTTAAGGGCCAGGGGTGGCCCTGGTTTGAGGGCCAGGGGTGGCCCAGGTTTAAGGGCCAAGGGCAGCCCTGGTTTGAGGGCCAAGGGTGGCCCTGGTTTGAGGGCCAGGGGTGGCCCTGGTTTGAGGGCAAGGGGCAGCCCTGGTTTAAGGGCCAGGGGTGGTCCTGGTTTGAGGGCCAAGGGTGGCCCTGGTTTGAGGGGCAAGGGTAGCCCAGTCACCTAAGGTGCTGCAGTGTGCTGCAATTCCTCCCTCAGGCATGCCGTGAACCTGTGATCATGGGTTCGAATCCTAGATCCACCTTGATTGTCACGGTGTTTTCTGTACCATACCCGTGTTGTGGGTTTCACCAGAGTGGTAAACGTCGAAGAACTGCATCACTCTGGCTTTCCTCCTAACACAAACTGAAACACCATGTATATTACTCAAAAAGAAGTTAAAGACAGCCCAATGTTTTCTTATGACTATAGTTAGTCTGTCATGGCTGGTGGGTGCACACAACCTTCCAATTGTGGGTGTTCTTTGACTTGTTTTGAGTAGTATATGTGAAATACTGTTCACAGTTGTGTGAAGCACAACCGATTTACTAGCACCTTGCATCTGTACTGGCAGTGGGCTAGTGTTAATTGCCATATTAAACTGTATATTCATGTCTTGGACCCTGAACTTTGTCGGATCTGGTGCTGAAGGCTGCTGTCAGGCCCAAACTTAAAACTATATGGTTATAACTGTCATACAATGTTACAATCTTTTTCCTATTGTTTTGCTATTGTGCAGTGTTTTTCCCATTGCTGATACCGTGGATACTCTGATTTCTGTCATGACTTCATGTAGGCAGTACATGCTCCTTTTTATGCTCCATTCGTCAAAGCTTTGGAAAATTTGGCTTTGACATTGCATGGAAACCATGACCTAGTGCTTATGACCTTGACCTTGTGCTTATGACACTGAACTTTGTGCTTATGACCTTGATCGAGTGTTTACGACCTTGACCTTTTTCGCTGCCCCAGCAATTACTGAATAAGGTGGAATCTGGCTGAATCAATTCAGGTTTTAGCCTGGGACCATTGAAACCAGTAAGTTAGTCAGGACAATTGGGAGTGTGTATGTTTTATACGGTTGACTTAGAACATATGTTACACACAAGGCATGCCCTCTTAGCTAAAGTATATTTTGTAATTTTTTTATCGCAACTTTAACTTTTATTGTGACGGCTTGATGTTTGTATCCCCCTGCCATACCTAATGTATGGTGATCTGTTAAGGTCATATTTTCATAGGATTTGTTTTTTTTTCCATTGGTATTCATGACCATTGAGTCTGTTATTGTTGTTTATATGCTGGCTCACAAGCTGATCCAATTCTTATTGTATGACTGTTTTGACAGTGCTATGTATATTGTTGTTTTTTTCTAAGATATGTCCACTGTTATATATACATACTTTCTACCGGGCGGTATGGCTGATATCCCCCTCCATGCAGTACCCTCTCCTGTACATATACAACTGTTTATACCCTGTGTACAATGTTTGTTACTTGCTGTCCTCACTTCCCTGTACATAAGCTATCATCATTCATGGAGGCTGTTGACTCCTTGTCATTGTCTTGGATACATTTCAAATTGTTCATGTATGTCAAAAATAGTTTGGCTGGAAGATGAATGTCCCAAGATTGAGTTATTATTTAACAGGGCCTCGATTTCATAATCAACTCACACCAATTTGTAAAATATTGCATCACTACATTTGAAGGGCACTTGGCCTTGGTTTGGCTGGCAGTTCCAGGAACACTGTCCCTCCTGAACTATAAGGGTAAATGTAAAGTGGCTTGGTAAAGTCACAGTGACGGTGTAGGACAGGCTGAGTGAGGGGTGGGGAATGTATTTCCAGCCAAACTATATTTTTCACCAACACTAATCTCTGGCCACAAGAAATTAATTATTACATTATGATCCATATTTATCAATATAGTGAAGGAGGGGGTTTTATTTTTAAAAACATCATCTTTCAAGGTCACGATTGAAAGTGAGCGTATGTCGTTGTCTGCTCGTCTGCTTGTCTTCTGTAAATTTCTCCTCCTCAGAATCCACAAGACCAATGAAGCTGACACTTCACATGTTTATTCCCAACAATGATGGCACTGAATCTGTTGAAGAGGTTGGAATCAGTTTTTCAATATGGCCACCATGGCAGCCATTTTGAAAAAGATATTTATGACCATTACTCAGTCATTGTTCAATATGTGATTAAAGTTATTATCTAGTTAGCTATCTGTGAGTCATGCTGTTAAATCTCTCCATGTGCTGTAAAACTTCTATGAAAGGGGCGGTAGGGTAGCCAAGTGGTTAAAGCGTTCACTCGTCGCGCCGAAGACCCGGGTTTGATTCCCCACATGGGTACAATGTGTGAAGCCCATTTCTGGTGTCCCCCGCCGTGATATTGCTGGAATATTGCTTAAAGCGGCGTAAAACCTCACTCACTCACTCACTCACTTCTATGAAAATGGAAGACTTTGTCATGTATGTTTCTCCTTTAGATGACATTTTGGTCAATTCATTAGACTTTAGTTCTAGTGTTTAGTATTTATACAGAGAATAGATGAAAATCAATGCAGACATCAGAATTAGGTTCAGACTGTCTTTGTTTTTTAAAACTGTTGCGTACATATCCAGGTGAGCTACAGTTCCCTGACACTATTGTTTTTGTGACAGTTCTGTTATAATGAAATATGAAGGTGAGAGGACAGGGTGATAATGTAGCAATAAATTTGTGTTGGCCTTTGGTGTTTATATGAGTTCTTGAAGCTGTACTTAATACAATGCTGCTTGGTTGCCCTGCTTGCAGTGTTCTCATGACCTGTCTCATGCCCTGTACATCCAGCATCACCCACCTCCTCCAATCACAGGACCTGATTCTTCAAGCTCCCTCCCAGCGCTTGACACCTTCGTTACACTCTCGGTAACATCGCTGTCACCAGTAGGGGCACGCCCATTTCAAGAATCTTGAAATTTGCCCTCTAACCCCATATCATAGTGAATTTTGAAAAGGTTTATGACTGACCATTATTTCCAGATGAATTTACCATTTTGTTTGTTTGATCAGATTGGTTCACAATTGCAGACAAATGGAAAATCAACCAACTTTCAAGTACATGATAGTTGTCATGAAACGCAAATTAAGATTGATAAACAAAGAAAATAATATAACAAGGGTAAGAGTATCCACGTCACTGCATTATCACTTGTTTGTAAACATAACGGTCATTCGGCTGTGAGTTCAACTTCATGCATGGTTGTGGCCACCCATCACAGTGGGAAGGTTTGACTGGTGTCAGTGATAGTATGGAGAGCTCCGTGAAAGGGGTATCACTGCGAGGAGCTTGCGGATTCAGGTCATATTCCACATCCTGTCACCGTGGATACTACAATCAAATATTGTCACAATATGTGAAATGGCCTTCAGGTATTCCAAAGAAATGAAATTGGGCACCAAGTGCTAAATATGTTCCGTTTTAGGTCCATATGTGGCAGTTTGTGGAATTGGTTTTTCATGTTCACTAACCACTGTTATGCAAACCTTTGCCACTATAAGTGGTGTATAAATGTGTATATTGCCAGTGTGGTGTATGTCTAGCTATCTCCAGTGTTCACTGAGGGTACTGTGTGAAGGGCTGATGTCCCTGCCACCTATCCTGCTTGACTGCTGTATATGAAGTTGTGGGTGGCCTCTCGACGCTCACGGCTCCCATGCATGTATAAAGAAAATGCATAAATGTTTCAAACCATCAACCCTTTGCTGTTGTTATTTATCTGCGTGTGATCCCCAGCTCCTCGTAAATGAGAGGAGAGAGAGAGAGAGAGGAGTGAGAGAGAGTGTGTGAGAGAGAGTGAGTGAGATATTGAGAGAGAGAGAGAGAGAGAGTGTGTGAGAGAGAGAGAGAGGAGAGAAGAGAGAGAGAGACTGACGGGGCTCGTATACGACAACTGAACTTGGTTGGTTTGTTGTTTAACGCCGCACTCAGCAATATTCCAGCTATATTATGGCGGTTTATAAGCAATCAAGTCTGGACCAGACAATCCAGTTATTGACATCATGAGAATCGATCCACGCAATTGGGATATGATGACATGCATCAACCAAGTCAGCGAGTCTGACCACCCGATCCAGTTAATCGCCTTTTATGACAAGCATAGTCGCCTTTTACATCAAGCATGGATTGCTGAAGATCTATTCTACCAGGGATCTTCACGGGTCTGGAAGGGCTTGTATATCACAAGACTGAAGGATATGTAATAGGACTGTCCTTGATAATGAAATTGTTAATAAAAAGATTGACAATATTTGAATAAGAAAAGTGAGTGAGTGAGTGAGTATGGTTTTACGCCGCTTTTAGCAATATTCCAGCAATATCACGGCGGGGGACACCAGAAATGGGCTTCACACATTGTACCAATGTTGGGATTCGAACCCGGGTTTTCAGCGTGACGAGCGAACGTGAATAAGAAGAACTATGTGACAGCAGCATGTTATAAAGTTGGGTGTGGTCAGGTCTCATTAGGGGCGGTGAGGGCAAGCGGTCAAAAGCGCCAGGTTAGCAAGCACCAGGTCCTGAGATCATTTCCCGCATGTGACCAGGTTGTTATTCAGCCTTGGGACCAACAATATTTACAGGTCTTTAAGGTGTTGTGACTACTCCTAGTGTACAGAACATTCACCCTGTGCACTCAAAAGAACCCACTCGTCCGACGGTAGATGACAAGATGGTGGAAACACGGATACGTACATACACCCGAAACACAAGTGTCACAACGTGTGGGGTCACCCTGGACAAGTGACTTAGTTCAAATGTGCCTCTGTTCACCCAGGAGGGAATGGGTACCCAGTATGTGAAGTGGATGTAAAAACTAACTGGTTTGGTTGTATACTCCCCAGGGAGTTGAGAATGATAACTGGAATGCAAATGGATGCACTGGCCAGGGAACAAATAAGACCGCTTTTGAGTACCCGCATTAGTACCTCGATACCTGTGGTATATAAATGTATAATATGAGAATATAGTAATGTTAACCATCCAATCCTCATGTTGGTCGGCCATGTGTTCGTACTGACAAGTTGATAAAAATCTAAGGGGACAAATTACTGTAAATCGGGACACAGCCACTGATTGATATCATGAGCATCAAACATCAAGAAAACAGAATGCAGAAACAATACTCATTGTTTATTCAAATGTCTTCAACTTCTACAATGTACACCATGGTTCAAGAATGTCATCAGTCAAGCAAGGGTAGGTCTTTTCCTAATATACTACTCAAAAGAAGTTAAGGAGCACCTGATTCTTCAAATTACTGTGGTTAATCTGTCTAACTTCTTTTGAGCAGTATACACCACTTCAGATTGCAAGTAAATCAGAGCTACACCAGCGAGTGAGTGAGTTGGGTTTAACGCCACTTTTAACAGTATTCCAGTTATATCACGGCGTGTCAGCTTAATGTGGGAGGAAAACCCGAAGTGATGCAGGTGTCAGACGTTTAACACTTCGGTGAAACCCACGAGCACGGGTATGGTGCTGAAAAACCTAGAAACATAATCAGGGCTAACCGGGATTCGAACCCACAATTATAGGTTTCTGGCGTGCCCAAGGGACGCAACTCTGCACATCGCCTTAGACAACTGGGCCCCCCGTGCCCCCCGTGCCCCCCGTGCCCCCCGCTACCCCAGTGACTGAGCCACCAGGATGACTGGTCCAGACTGATGTGATGTAAACCTGTAGACTGTCACACAGCGCCAACAATATCACAACTCACTGGTCTGAATAAACCCAAAATAAAACAGACTACTCACAAGGAGTTGAAGAACCCTGATTCTTTCATATGATTACAGTTAATCTGTCATAACATGACCGATTAACTACAGTAACCTATGGTAATAACGAACTCAAAGGGACCACTAATTTGTGTTCGTTAAAACCGTAGTTCATCATAAGCATATATACAGCAAAAGGACGCTACTATCCATCAGTTCATTATAAGCGTGTTTGTTATAAAAGTAGTTTATAGTTTTATGCAAAAATTGGGTTGCCTTAACTTCTTTTGATTAGTATATAATACTGAGCTTTCGATGACAATAATGCCAAATATTTGAATATATTCTTGACATGAAAATCATTTTTGGGTATCATGGCAAGAAAATATATATCCTTATCAAGTGTAGTGTAGTATAGAATCCTGTCCCAAGGGTGAAGGGAGGGACAGTTTAAGACTCAGAAATATTCCGGCAATATCACAACATCCTGTAGCGAGTGAATGAATATGGTTTTACGCCGCTTTTAGCAATATTCCAGCAATATCACGGCGGTGGACACCAGAAACAGGCTTCACACAATGTACCCATGTCGGAAATCGAACCTGGGTCTTCGGTGTGACGAGCGAACGCTCTAACCACTAGGCTACCCGACCGGCCCAGATAAACTTGAAATGCCTCAGTTTCCTCCAATGACATCAAGGGGCGGTCGGGTAGCCTAGTGGTTAAAGCGTTCGCTCGTCACGCCGAAGACCCGGGTTCGATTCCCGACATGGGTACAATGTGTGAAGCCCATTTCTGGTGTCCCCCGCCGTGATATTGCTGGAAAATTGCTAAAAGCGGCGTAAAACCATACTCACTCACTCACTCACTCCAATGACATCAGGACACCTCACTATAATTCAACATAATCTGGACACCTCATTATCATTCAGTGTTATCTGGACACATCAATTCATCTAGGGTAGAGGAGACATTTTGTTTTGGCTTGTAATCATTACTTGAAATCATTACTTGAAATCAAGATTTCCTGAAAATCATCAATCAAATTCGCAATTCGAGAAATCTCAATTTTATCCAACGAAATCTGGACATCAGTTTCTTCCTACGGAATCTCAACAGAATTGCAGAGGCAACTGGCTCCTGTAACCATGGTAACACACTATGAAGAAATATGTGGCAAACCCTGACTGCAGTGCTGTGTCATCACCATGGAAACCTATATACAAATCATAAACTGTACAATTATAACATCTCGTGTTCAGACCAACATTCACTCAGGTAATCAAACATCGCTTTGAGCAGTATTGCCGCTATATCACGGCATGTCAGCTTCATGTGGTCGGACAGCCTGAAGTGAGGCAGGTCTTTTGACATTTACCACATCCATGGGTATGATTCTGACAAACCAAGGACCATAATCTGGGCAAATCTGCCAATAGAACCCACAATAAGCCTATCCTTGCAATGCTAAGGGAAGCAACTCTACTTACCAAATTGTGGTTACCCGAGTCCTAGCCAGGTGAGTGAGTGAGTGAGTGAGTGAGTGAGTGAGAGAGAGAGACTGGCTTCCTACTTTGCACCTATGTGGGGAACCAACTGGAGTCTAGGGCGTTATCAGTGTTATATTACCGTATTCAACGTAATAAGTACCCTGCTCTAAAAAGCGCCCACGGCTATATTTGCTAATATATTGGCTAGTGTACAATCCCAATTAGCATCCCTTCTGATTGATCAATGTACACAAGACTTATTTATTCGTGTATGATATGCACTTGTGTGTTATATGCACCCTCAATTATGGGCATTTAAATTCTGGAAAAAAGATTTGTCGTGTATAATACACACAGACTTTTCTTTGTATCATTTCAGGCTGTCAGCATAAACCACAAAATTTACGATCTTTCAACTCTGTTTTTTTTTCTGAGCAAAATAGTATTCTAATAAGAGCCCCCTATTTAATTTTGAGAGTGCCCTGGGTCCTTATTACGTTGAATACAGAACCCATAAAGGTAGAATGACCATGCAGAATAACATTCTGGTATTGGCATTTTATCGATTCTAAATGCTGATTGGTCAGTTGAAGTCATGTGATGTCATCGTGCGTCACCGTTGAATAAAATATGTTACTTCAGCCATTGTTCTTGACGTCACAAATTAAATACATTAAATGTCATCTGAACAATAGGCTGCCTTTAGTGAAGTTTTTCTGTAGGATTGACATTTTTTCTTCATTATCTCTCTCAATAACCTACTCGATACAGGGGGGACCTGTACCTCCATTCATTAACCCGGGTCAGGCAATCCGTGCTTCCTCGTAGCTCGATGGTTTTTCTCTAATTCTTTAGCTACAAGGGGACACAGGTGGCCGTCTAAGGCGCCGCAATTCGCTGTACAGAGTTGTATCCCTTGGCTACGCCAGAAACCTATGATTGTAGGTACGAACCTGGTTCGCCCCGTTAAGTTCTTAGGTTCGTCAGCACCATACCTGTGCTTGTGGGTTTCACCAAAGTGGTAAACTTCTGAGACCTGCTTCACTTCGGGCTTTCCTCCCACATTAAGCTGACACACTGTGATATAACTGAAATATTGCTAAAAACAGCGCTAAACCCAACTCACTCACTCACTCACTTTAACCATGTGTTAACTGCATGGCTATCCCACTCCCAACCCCAAAATATATTAAAGTTGCCACCCCACTCTTTACCCCCCCCCAAAAAATTATGTGAAGGATGCGACCCCACTCTCTAAACACCCCCCCAAAAAACATCCTCCCCTGACAATATGTGAAGAATGCTCCTCCAATTGAGCCCCACCCCACCCCACCCCACCCAGCTATAGACAGCTGCCAGTGAACTTGCCTTAACTCAGTGTATCCCTGTTCCCGTCTATAGTACCACTGTACACGATCTGCTACATGAGTGAGTGAGTGAGTGAGTGAGTGAGTGAGTGAGTGAGTGGTCACAAAGTATAACAGGACACTCCTGCTTCCAGGACAATCACACCTGTTACCATAACAACAACCTTGGCAACCAGGACACTTGTAGTTGTAGTTGCAGCAGACCTCGGTGTTACGGAGGCTGGTGTGGAGTCGATATTGTCGGCATCCTTGGCGTATAGCGCATAGGCCTCTTGTGTTGCTATTGAATCTCAGTACAACATTCATGGTGACACAACTCAGAAGAAATCTGCTGCCCGAGATCGTGTGAGTGTCTTCTTGTTTGAGCCAGGAGTTTTGTCAGTCGTGCGTGTCACTGGAGTGTTTTTGTCAGCGTTACCACCCATCGACTTCTTCTTCTTCTTCGTCTTGCCGGACTTCTGTGCTGATGCCATATCGGAGGACGCGGGAGACTTGAGGACAGGCTCGGTAGAGGCTAGGTACAAGCAAGGTACATGGTAGTTTGATACAGGCTAGTTACAGGCCAGTTACAGGCTAGGTACGGGCTAGGTACAGGAAAGATAAATGCCAGGTACAGGTAAGGTACAGTGTATGTACTTGCTACTACAATATACGCTAGGTACAGTCTAGGTATAGAGTAGGTATAAGCAGGGTCCCGTCCGGGATTCGAACCCACTCTGCCAGAGTGATGCACTAAATTGACAGTTATCTATGGTCTTACGAGTTATCTGCCCTTGGAAACAAATCCAACCCACTCAGCCGACAAAGCTTCGCTGACTTTGTGTGCTGGCGATTTGTTTCCAAACAAGGGCAGATAACTCTGAAGACCATAGAGTTCAGCTATGGCAGTTCGGCGGTTGAGTGACTGGAATTGGCATTTGCTATCATCTGTCAAATTCGTTGTTGTTAGTTTAAAATTGTCAACTTACACCATGTTTATTACACGCAATGTATATATTTTCGTTTACAGTTGATGGGGATTGCTTTGTTCTGAAGATATTAGATAAATACAAACAACGCAAACCTACTCCTACTACTATAGCACCTACTACTGCTCTAGCACCTACTACTACTACTACTACTACTACTACTACTACTACTACTACTACTGCTACTACCACTAATACTACTGCTTCTACTACTACTTCTACTCCTACTACCAAAACTACTACTACTACTGCTACTACCACTACTACTACCGCTGCTGCTACCATTACTACTATGACTGCTACTGCTACTTCTACTGCTACTACCACTACTGTTACTACCACTACTACTACCACTGTTGCTACCACTACTACTATTACTGCTGCTACTACTGCTACTACCACTACTGCTACAACAACTACTACTACAACTACTACTACTACTACTACTGCTGCTTTTACTACAACTACTACGACTGCTACTACTGCTACTACTCCCACTACTACTACTACTACTACTACCACTGCTGCTGCTGCTGCTACTGCTACTGCTGCTACTACTACTACTACTACTACTACTACTGCTGCTGCTGCTGCTACTACTACTACTACTACTACTACTGCTGCTGCTGCTGCTACTACTACTACTACTACTGCTGCTACTACTGCTACTGCTGCTGCTACTACTACTACTACTACTACTACTGCTGCTGCTGCTGCTACTACTACTACTACTACTACTACTGCTGCTGCTGCTGCTACTGCTACTGCTGCTACTACTACTACTACTACTACTGCTGCTACTGCTGCCACTACTACTACTACTACTGCTGCTACTACTGCTACTGCTGCTGCTGCTGCTGCTGCTAATGCTAATGCTGCTACTACTACTACTACTTCTACTACTACTACTGCTGCTGCTACTGTAATTGTGAAGACTAGAAAGAGGCAACCGCGGGTGAGGCCCGCTGACTTTATTGATCCATGTTATTGTGTCCCAATTGCGTAGATCGATGTTCATGATGTCAGCCACTGGGTTTTCTGGTCCAGACTCGATTTCTTACAGACTGGTGTCATATAGCTGGAGTATTACTGAGTGCGGGGTTAAAAAAGAAACACACAAACAAACTACTACTGCTGCTACCACAACTACTGCTACTATTACTGCTACTATATTGTTTTGCTACAATAGAATTGGCCTTTTATGAGTTGAGATGTGACGAATTTAGACACAGACGCCCAACATTACGACAAAAACTGGTCACATCTGTTGGGAAAGGATCTTTACTTTTGTTAATATTTACATATTATTTTATTTCAAGATGAGAAGTGAATACTGCCAAAACCCGTTTCAAGCCAAACTGGCCTATTTCCCGGTTTAGAAGGGTGCGGTTCTCCAAAAATCACAGCAATAACTGGTAACATCTGTTGGGATAAGAACTTCTCTTGTGTTTTAAATTGGTTTCCTTGAAAAATATTATTTAGGATATCAGTTTGTAGGATGGGAAGCGGGTACTGCCAGAACCCGTTTCAAGCCAAATTGACCTATTTTCAGTCAAGATGAGCCGGGTTAGAAGGGTGGGCTGTGTGCTGTTTTCCAAAAATCACAACAATAACTGGTAACATGTGTTCGGATAAGAACTTCTCTTGTCATTTAAATTGGTTTCCTTGCAAAATATTATTTAAGATATTAGTTTTCAAGGTGTGAAGTGGATACTGCCAAAACCTGTTTAAAGCCAAATTGGCCTATTTTTCAGTCATGATGTGCCGGTTTAGAAGGGTGGGCTGTGTGCGGTTTTCTAAAAATCACAGCAATAACTGGTAACATCTGTTGGGATAAGAACTTCTCTTGTGTGTTAAATTGGTTTCCTTGAAAAATATCATTTAGGAACTGAGTTTTCAAGATGTGAAGTGGATACTGCCCAAACTGTTTCAGGCCAAATTGGCCTATTTTTCAGTCATGATGTGCCGGTTTAGAAGGGTGGGCTGTGTGCGGTTTTCTAAAAATCACAGCAATAACTGGTAACATCTGTTGGGATAAGAACTTCTCTTGTGTGTTAAATGGGTTTCCTTGAAAAATATTATGTAGGACTTTAGTTTGTAAGATGTGAAGTGGATTCTGCAAAAACCCATTTCAAGCCAAATAAGCCTATTTTCAGTCAAGATGAACCGGGTTAGAAGGGTGGGCTGTGTGCGGTTCTCCAAATATCACAGCAATAACTGGTAACATCTGTTGGGATAAGAACTTCTCTTGTGTTTTAAATGGGTTTCCTTGAAAAATATTATTTATGAATTAAGTTTGTAAGATGTGAAGTGGACACTGCCAAAACCCGTTTCAAGCCAAATAGGCCTATTTTCAATCATGATGAGCCGGGTTAGAAGGGTGGGCTGTGTGCGGTTCTCCTAAAATCACAGCAATAACTGGTAACATCTGTTGGGATAAGAACCTCTCTTATATTTTAAATGGGTTCCCTTGAATTATATTATTTAGGATATTAGTTTGTAAGATGTGAAGTGGACACTGCCAAAACCCGTTTCAAGCCAAATAGGCCTATTTTCAATCCTGATGAGCCGGGTTAGAAGGGTGGGCTGTGTGCGGTTCTCCAAAAATCACAGCAATAACTGGTAACATCTGTTGGGATAAGAACTTCTCTTGTGTTTTAAATGGGTTTCCTTGAAAAATATTTTTTATGAATTAAGTTTGTAAGATGTGAAGTGGATACTGCCCAAACCTGTTTCAAGCCAAAACTGGCCAATTTTCAGTCAAGACGTGCCGGGTTAGAAGGGTGGGCTGTGTGCGGTTCTCCAAAAATCAAAGAAATATCTGGTAACATCTGTTGGGATAAGAACCTCTCTTATATTTTAAATGGGTTCCCTTGAATTATATTATTTAGGATATTAGTTTGTAAGATGTGAAGTGGACACTGCCAAAACCCGTTTCAAGCCAAATAGGCCTATTTTCAATCCTGATGAGCCGGGTTAGAAGGGTGGGCTGTGTGCGGTTCTCCTAAAATCACAGCAATAACTGGTAACATCTGTTGGGATAAGAACTTCTCTTGTGTTTTAAATGGGTTTCCTTGAAAAACATTATTTAGGAATTCAGTTTGTAGGATCTGAAGCAGGTACTGCCAGAACCCGTTTCAAGAGAAAACTGGCCAATTTTCAGTCAAGATCAGCTGGATTAGAAGGGTGGGCTGTGTGCGGTTCTCAAAAAAAATCACAGCAATAACTGGTAACATGTGTTGGGATAAGAACTTCTCTTGTGTTTTAAATGGGTTCCCTTGAAAAATATCATTGAGGATATTAGTTTTCAAGATGTGAAGTGTATACTGTCAAAACCTGTTTCAAGCCAAATTGGCCTATTTTTAAGTCATGATGTGCCGGGTTAGAAGGGTGGGCTGTGTGCGGTTCTCCAAAAATCAAAGAAATATCTGGTAACATATGTTGGGATAAGAACTTCTCTTATGTTTTAAATGGGTTTCCCTGAATTATATAATTTAGGATATTCGTTTGTAAGATGTGAAGCGGATACTGCCCAAATCCGTTTCAAGCCAAGCTGGCCTATTTTCAGTCATGATGTGCCGGGTTAGAAGGGTGGGCTGTGTGCGGTTCTCCAAAAATCACAGCAATAACTGGTAACATCTGTTGGGATAAAAACTTCTCTTTTGTTTTAAATGGGTTTCCTTGAAAAATATGATTTAAGACTCTAGTTTGTAAGATGTGAAGTGGATACTGCAAAAACCCATTTCAAGCCAAATAAGCCTATTTTCAGTCATGATGAACCGGGTTAGAAGGGTGGGCTGTGTGCGGTTCTCCAAAAATCACAGCAATAACTGGTAACATCTGTTGGGATAAGAACTTCTCTTGTGTGTTAAATGGGTTCCCTTGAAAAATATCATTTAGGAACTGAGTTTTCAAGATGTGAAGTGGATACTGCCAAAACCGTTTCAGGCCAAATTGGCCTATTTTTCAGTCAAGATGAGCCGGGTTAGAAGGGTGGGCTGTGTGCGGTTCTCTAAAAATCACAGCAATAACTGGTAACATCTGTTGGGATAAGAACTTCTCTTGTGTTTTAAATGGGTTTCCTTGAAAAATATCATTAAGGAACTGAGTTTTCAAGATGTGAAGTGGATACTGCCAAAACCCGTTTCAGGCCAAATTGGCCTATTTTCAGTCAAGATGAGCCGGGTTAGAAGGGTGGGCTGTGTGCGGTTCTCCAAAAATCACAGCAATAACTTGTAACATATGTAGCATTGCATAGCCAGAAAACATATTGTACTTCATAGCCAGGGTAACATTAAGTACCGCATAACCAGAGTAACATGTAGTACTGTATAGACAGGGTAACACAATGTACTACATAGTCAAGTAACATGTAGTACTGCATAGTCAGGGTAACATGAAGTATTGCACAGCCAGGTAACATATTGTACTTCATAGCCAGGGTAACATTAAGTACCTCATCACCAGAGTAACACAAGGAACACAAAGTACTGCATAGCCATGGAACACAAAGTACTGCACAGCCATGGAACACAAAGTACTGCACAGCCATGTAACACAAAGTACTGCACAGCCATGGAACACAAAGTACTGCACAGAGATGGAACACAAAGTACTGCATAGCCATGGAAAACAAAGTACTGCACAGCTACGGAACACAAAGTACTGCACAGCCATGGAACACAAAGTACTGCACAGCCATGGAACACAAAGTACTGCACAGCCATGGAACACAAAGTACTGCACAGCCATGGAACACAAAGTACTGTACAGCCACGGAACACGAAGTACTGCATAGCCATGGAACACAAAGTACTGCACAGCCATGGAACACAAAGTAATGCACATCCATGGAACACAAAGTACTGCACAGCCATGGAACACAAAGTACTGCACAGCCATGGAACACTGAGCACTGCACAGCCATGGAACACAAAGTACTCCACAGCCATGGAACACAAAGTACTGCACATCCATGAAACACAAAGTACTGCATAGCCATGGAACACAAAGTACTGCACAGCCATGGAACACAAAGTACTGTACAGCCACGGAACACGAAGTACTGCATAGCCATGGAACACAAAGTACTGCACAGCCATGGAACACAAAGTAATGCACATCCATGGAACACAAAGTACTGCACAGCCATGGAACACAAAGTACTGCACAGCCATGGAACACAAAGTACTGCACAGCCATGGAACACAAAGTACTCCACAGCCATGGAACAAAAAGTACTGCACATCCATGAAACACAAAGTACTGCATAGCCATGGAACACAAAGTACTGCACAGCCATGGAACACAAAGTACTGCACAGCCATGGAACACAAAGTACTGCACAGCCATGGAACAGAAAGTACTGTATATCCATGGAACACAAAGTACTGCACAGCAATCGAACACAAAGTACTGCACAGCCATGTAACACAAAGTACTGCACAGCCATGGAACACAAAGTACTGCACAGCCATGGAACACAGAGTACTGCATAGCCATGGAACACAAAGTACTGCATAGCCATGGAACACAAAGTACTGCACAGCTACGGAACACAAAGTACTGCATAGCCATGGAACACAAAGTACTGCACAGCTACGGAACACAAAGTACTGCATAGCCATGGAACACAAAGTACTGCACAGCCATGGAACACAAAGTACTGCATAGCCATGGAACACAAAGTTCTGCATAGCCATGGAACACAAAGTACTGCATAGCCATGGAACACAAAGTACTGCACAGCTATGGGACACAAAGTACTGCATAGCCATGGAACACAAAGTACTGCATAGCCATGGAACACAAAGTACTGCACAGACATGGAACACAAAGTACTGCACAGCCATGGAACACAAAGTACTGCATAGGCATGGAACACAAAGTACTGCACAGCTACGGAACACAAAGTACTGCATAGCCATGGAACACAAAGTACTGCACAGCCATGGAACAAAAAGTACTGCACAGCCATGGAACACAAAGTACTGCACAGCCATGTAACACAAAGTACTGCATAGCCATTGAACACAAAGTACTGCACAGCCATGGAACACAAAGTACTGCATAGCCATGGAACACAAAGTACTGCACAGCCATGGAACACAAAGTACTGCATAGCCATGGAACACAAAGTACTGCAAAGCTACGGAACACAAAGTACTGCATAGCCATGGAACACAAAGTACTGCATAGCCATGGAACACAAAGTAGTGCACAGACATGGAACACAAAGTACTGCACATCCATGGAACACAAAGTACTGCATAGGCATGGAACACAAAGTACTGCACAGCTACGGAACACAAAGTACTGCATAGCCATGGAACACAAAGTACTGCACAGACATGGAACACAAAGTACTGCACAGCCATGGAACACAAAGTACTGCATAGCCATGGAACACAAAGTACTGCATAGCCATGGAACACAAAGTACTGCATAGCCATGGAACACAAAGTACTGCACAGCCATGGAACACAAAGTACTGCACATCCTTCGAACACAAAGTACTGCACAGCCATGGAAAACAAAATACTGCACAGCCATGGAACACAAAGTACTGCATAGCTAGGATAGCAAGTAGTACTGCACAGCCATGGAACACAAAGTACTGCACAGCCATGGAACACAAAGTACTGCATAGCTAGGGTAGCAAGTAGTACTACACAGCCAGGGTAACATAAAGCACTGTATAGCAAGTACAACTTGTCCAGAGGCACTTCAGGAGCTTTGATATTGACGCGAGTCCATAGAATACTATATTGACAGATGGGACGTTAAGCCGTTTACCATTAAAGCACAGAAGGCTACATTGATATTGACGCCGTCCTCTTCTCATCCTTAAGCATAGAAGACATCTGATATCTGCATCCAGTCGAGATGCCTACCACACCTACCGACATCAGCATACAGTGAAGTCGACTACCCCACCCACCTCTGATATCTGCATCCACTCGAGATGCCTACCACACCTACCGACATCCGCATACAGTGAAGTCGACTACCCCACCCACCTCTGATATCTGCATCCACTCGAGATGCCTACCACACCTACCGACATCCGCATACAGTGAAGTCGACTACCCCACCCACCTCTGATATCTGCATCCAGTCGAGATGCCTACCTCACCTTCCGACATCAGCATACAGTGAAGTCGACTACCCCACCCACCTCTGATATCTGCCTTCAGTCGAGATGCCTACCTCACCTTCCGACATCAGCATACAGTGAAGTCGACTACCCCACCCACCTCTGATATCTGCATCCAGTCGAGATGCCTACCTCACCTTCCGACATCAGCATACAGTGAAGTCGACTACCCCACCCACCTCTGATATCTGCATCCAGTCGAGATGCCTACCTCACCTTCCGACATCAGCATACAGTGAAGTCGACTACCCCACCCACCTCTGATATCTGCCTTCAGTCGAGATGCCTACCTCACCTTCCGACATCAGCATACAGTGAAGTCGACTACCCCACCCACCTCTGATATCTGCATCCAGTCGAGATGCCTACCTCACCTTCCGACATCAGCATACAGTGAAGTCGACTACCCCACCCACCTCTGATATCTGCATCCAGTCGTGATGGCTACCACACCTACTGACATCAGCATACAGTGAAGTCGACTACCCCACCCACCTCTGATATCTGCATCCGTTCGTGATGGCTACCACACCTACCGACATCAGCATACAGTGAAGTCGACTACCCCACCCACCTCTGATATCTGCATCCAGTCGAGATGCCTACCACACCCACCACCATCAAGCCTCGGCTCGAGCAGCGCAGCCAAATGGCCAAAGTGATTTTATGGACGCATCAAACATTTGCGAGAACGCGAGATCGCACCACTTGACCAATGAAACTTACATATGATGACCGTAATGTAACAACCCCCACTGACATATGTCAGCTTTGGGGTAGGTAATAGGCGGATTTAGCAAAACCACATGACGCTGACCAAATCGATCAAGACTTTAAAGATGGTATTGACTATGAAATTGAGAACTAAGCCTCTGGTAATGAATCTTTTTCATGGGTTGATAATGTACTGTGTGCTGAAATATCCGTTCAGGAAGTCACTAGGTATGTACAGACACTGAGGAGGAACAAATCACCTGGCCCTGACACTATATATATTGAACATGTGATGTTTGGTGGTGAGCTGCTATTACGGAAGTTGGCACTGTTATCTAATACTATTCTCAGACTTCAGAACACACCTGCAGCCTATAGACACGGGGTATTTATAAGTTTAAGAAAGATAAATCAAACCCTGACAATTATAGAGGTATTACGCGAACGTCTTGTCTTAGTAAGCTTTTTGAGAAAATTCGCATTGAAAGATTAGAAACGTGGACATGACGAGAAAGCTTTTGATCGATTATGTAAGAAGTAATGTTCTACATGTACAAGAAGCATCAAGGGGGTTAACATGTGTTCTACATGTACTACTAGTATCAAGGAGTTAAGACCTGTTCTATATGTACTACTAGCATCAAGGGGGTTAAGACCCGTCTACATGTACTACTAGCATCAAGGGGTTACGACTTGTTCTATATGTACTACTAGCATCAAGGGGGTTAAAACGTGTTCTACATGTACTACTAGCATCAAGAGTCTCAAGACGTGTCCAACATGTACTACTACCATCAAGGGGCTTAAAACGTGTTCTACATGTACTACTAGCATCAATTGGGTTAAGATGTGTTCTACATGTACTACTAGCATCAAGAGTGTCAAGACGTGTTCTACATGTACTACTAGTATCAAGGAGTTAAGACCTGTTCTATATGTACTACTAGCATCAAGGGGGTTAAGACCCGTCTACATGTACTACTAGCATCAAGGGGTTACGACTTGTTCTATATGTACTACTAGCATCAAGGGGGTTAAAACGTGTTCTACATGTACTACTAGCATCAAGAGTCTCAAGACGTGTCCAACATGTACTACTACCATCAAGGGGCTTAAAACGTGTTCTACATGTACTACTGTCATCAATTGGGTTAAGATGTGTTCTACATGTACTACTAGCATCAAGAGTGTCAAGACGTGTTCTACATGTACTACTAGCATCAAGGCGGTAAAAACCTGTTCTATATGTACTACTAGCATCAAGGGGGTTAAGATGTGTTCTACGTGTACTACTAGCATCAAGGCGGTAAAAACCTGTTCTATATGTACTACTACCATCAAGTGGGTTAAGATATGTTCTGCATGTACAACTAGCATCAAGGGGGTTAAGATGTGTTCTACATCTACTACTAGCATCAATGGGGTTAAGATGTGTTCTACATGTACTACTGTCATCAAGGGGGTTAAGATGTGTTCTACATCTACTACTAGCATCAATGGGATTAAGATGTGTTCTACATGTACTACTAGCATCAAGGGGGTTAAGAAGTGTTCTACATGTACTACTAGCATCAAGGGGGTTAAGATATGTTCTACATGTACTACTAGCATCAAGGGGGTTAAGATATGTTCTGCATGTACAACTAGCATCAAGGGGGTTAAGATGTGTTCTACATCTACTACTAGCATCAAGGGGGTTAAGATGTGTTCTACATGTACTACTAGCATCAAGGGGGTTAAGATATGTACTACATGTACTACTAGCATCAAGGGGGTTAAGATGTGTTCTACATGTACTACTAGCATCAAGGGGGTTAAGATATCTTCTACATCTGCTACTAGCATTAAATGGATTGGTTCTACATGTACTACTAGCATCAAGGGGGTTAAGATATGTTCTGCATGTACAACTAGCATCAAGGGGGTTAAGATGTGTTCTACATGTACTACTAGCATCAAGGGGGTTAAGATGTGTTCTACATGTACTACTAGCATCAAGGGGGTTACGACCTGTTCTACATGTACTACTTGCATCAAGGGGGTTAAGATGTGTTGTACATGTACTACTAGCATTAAATGGATTGGTTCTACATGTACTACTAGCATCTGGGGGATTAAGACGTGTTCTACATCTACTACTAGCATCAATGGGGTTACGACCTGTTCTACATGTACTACTTGCATCAAGGGGGTTAAGATGTGTTCTACATGTACTACTAGCACCAAGGGGATTAAGACGTGTTCTACATGTACTACTAGCATTAAATGGGTTGGGTTCTACATGTACTACTACCATCAAGGGGATTAAGACGTGTTCTACATGTACTACAAATCATGCCAAATCTCGGTGTTTAGAACAGCAACACTGTCAGTGGTGATACGAACATACACGTGCAGGGTAGTTACAGGCTAGTTACAGGCTTGTTAAATGCAAGTTTAATATACGCTAGGTACAGTCTAGGTAAAGGCTAGTTACAGGCTAGGTACAGTCAAGGTTTCGGCTAGGAACAGTCTAGGTACAGGCAAGGTACAGTCTAGGTACAGGCTCGGTAGGGGCTAGGTACAAGCAAGGTACATGGTAGTTTGATACAGGCTAGTTACAGGCCAGTTACAGGCTAGGTACGGGCTAGGTACAGTCTAGGTACAGGCTCGGTAGGGGCTAGGTACAAGCAAGGTACATGGTAGTTTGATACAGGCTAGTTACAGGCCAGTTACAGGCTAGGTACGGGCTAGGTACAGGCAAGATACATGCCAGATACAGGTAAGGTACAGTGTATGTACTTGCTACTATAATATACGCTAGGTGCAGTCTAGGTATAGAGTAGGTATAAGCAGGGTCCCGTCCGGGATTCGAACCCATTCTGCCAGAGTGATGCACTAAATTGACAGTTATCTATGGTCTTCCGAGTTATCTGCCCTTGGAAACAAATCCACCCCACTCAGCCGACAAGGCTTCGCTTGCTTTTTGTGCTGGCGATTTGTTTCCAAACAAGGGCAGATAACTCTGAAGACCATAGAGTTCAGCTGTGGCAGTTCGGCGGTTGAGTGACGGGAATTGGCATTTGCTATCATCTGTCAAATTCGTTGTTGTTAGTTTTAAATTGTCAACTTACACCATGTTTATTACACGCAATGTATATATTTTCGTTTACAGTTGATGGGGATTGCTTTGTTCTGAAGATATTAGATAAATACAAACAACGCAAACCTACTCCTACTACTATAGCACCTACTACTGCTCTAGCACCTACTACTACTACTACTACTACTACTAATACTACTACTGCTGCTGCTGCTACTACTACTACTACTACTGCTGCTACTGCTGCTGCTACTGCTACTTCAACTACTACTACTACTGTTACTACTGCTACTGCTACCGCTACCACTTCTACTACAACTACTACTGCTACTACAACTACTACTACTGTTACTACTGCTACTGCTACCACTACCACTTCTACTTCAACTACTACTGCTACTACAACTACTACTACTGCTACTACTGCTACTGCTACCACTTCTACTACTACTGCTACTACTACTGCTACTACCACTAATA
Organism: Haliotis rufescens; assembly: GCF_023055435.1. Lineage (NCBI taxonomy): Eukaryota > Metazoa > Mollusca > Gastropoda > Lepetellida > Haliotidae > Haliotis > Haliotis rufescens. The sequence continues at coordinate 45,222 of NW_025963900.1, forward strand.
CTACTGCTTCTACTACTACTTCTACTGCTACTACCAAAACTACTACTACTACTGCTACTACCACTACTACTACCGCTGCTGCTACCATTACTACTATGACTGCTACTGCTACTTCTACTGCTACTACCACTACTGTTACTACCACTACTACTACCACTGCTGCTACCACTGCTGCTACCACTGCTGCTACCACTACTACTATTATTGCTGCTACTACTGCTACTACCACTACTGCTACAACAACTACTACTACAACTACTACTACTACTACTACTGCTGCTGCTTTTACTACAACTACTACGACTGCTACTACTGCTACTTCTCCCACTACTACTACTACTACTACTACTTCTACTACGACTGCTGCTGCTGCTAATGCTGCTACTACTACTACTAATACTGCTGCTGCTGCTACTGCTACTGCTTCTGCTGCTACTGTAATTGTGAAGACTAGAAAGAGGCAACTAACGGGTGAGGCCCGCTGACTTTATTGATCCATGTTATTGTGTCCCAATTGCGTAGATCGATGTTCATGATGTCAGCCACTGGGTTTTCTGGTCCAGACTCGATTTCTTACAGACTGGTGTCATATAGCTGGAGTATTACTGAGTGCGGGGTTAAAAAAGAAACATACAAACAAACTACTACTGCTGCTACCACAACTACTGCTACTATTACTGCTACTATATTGTTTTGCTACAATAGAATTGGCCTTTTATAAGTTGAGATGTGACGAATTTAGACACAGACGCCCAACATTACAACAAAAACTGGTCACATCTGTTGGGAAAGGATCTTTACTTTTGTTTATAATAAGAATTTCCTGTAAAATATATTTACATATTATTTTATTTCAAGATGAGAAGTGAATACTGCCAAAACCTGTTTCAAGCCAAACTGGCCTATTTGCCGGTTTAGAAGGGTGCGGTTCTCCAAAAATCACAGAAATAACTGGTAACATCTGTTGGGATAAGAACTTCTCTTGTGTTTTAAATGGGTTTCCTTGAAAAATATTATTTATGAATTAAGTTTGTAAGATGTGAAGTGGATACTGCCCAAACCCGTTTCAAGCCAAAACTGGCCAATTTTCAGTCAAGATGAGGCGTGTTAGAAGGGTGGGCTGTGTGTGGTTCTCCAAAAATCACAGCAATAACTGGTAACATCTGTTGGGATAAGAACTTCTCTTGTGTGTTAAATGGGTTTCCTTGAAAAATATCATATAGGAACTGAGTTTTCAAGATGTGAAGTGGATACTGCCAAAACCCGTTTCAGGCCAAATTGGCCTATTTTTCAGTCATGATGTGCCGGGTTAGAAGGGTGGGCTGTGTGTGGTTCTCCAAAAATCACAGCAATAACTGGTAACATATGTTGGGATAAGAACTTCTCTTGTGTTTTAAATGGGTTTACTTGAAAAATATTATTTAGGAATTAAGTTTGTAGGATCTGAAGCGGGTACTGCCAGAACCCGTTTCAAGACAAAACTGGCCAATTTTCAGTCAAGATGAGCTGGATTAGAAGGGTGGGCTGTGTGCGGTTCTCCAAAAATCACAGCAATAACTGATAACATCTGTTGGGATAAGAACTTCTCTTGTGTGTTAAATGGGTTTCCTTGAAAAATATCATTTAGGAACTGAGTTTTCAAGATGTGAAGTGGATATTGCCAAAACCCGTTTCAGGCCAAATTGGCCTATTTTTCATTCAGTCATGATGTGCCGGGTTAGAAGGGTGGGCTGTGTGCGGTTCTCCAAAAATCACAGCAATAACTGGTAACATATGTTGGGATAAGAACTTCTCTTGTGTTTTAAATGGGTTTCCTTGAAAAACATTATTTAGGAATACAGTTTGTAGGATCTGAAGCGGGTACTGCCAGAACCCGTTTCAAGACAAAACTGGCCAATTTTCAGTCAAGATGAGCTGGATTAGAAGGGTGGGCTGTGTGCGGTTCTCCAAAAATCACAGCAATAACTGGTAACATGTGCTGGGATAAGAACTTCTCTTGTGTTTTGAATGGGTTCCCTTGAAAAATATCATTGAGGATATTAGTTTTCAAGATGTGAAGTGGATACTGCCAAAACCTGTTTCAAGCCAAATTGGCCTGGTTTAGACAAGACGTGCCGAGTTAGAAGGGTGGGCTGTGTGCGGTTCTCCAAAAATCACAGCAATATCTGTTAACATCTGTTGGGATAGAACTTCTCTTATGTTTTAAATGGGTTTCCTTGAATTATATTTTTTAGGATATTAGTTTGTAAGATGTGAAGTGGATACTGCCAAAATCCGTTTCAAGCCAAACTGGCCTGTTTTCAGCCATGATGTGCCGGGTTAGAAGGGTGGGCTGTGTGCGGTTCTCCAAAAATCACAGCAATAACTGGTAACATGTGTTGGGATAGGCACTTCTCTTGTGTTTTAAATGGGTTCCTTGAAAAATATCATTAAGGATATTAGTTTTCAAGATGTGAAGTGGATACTGCCAAAACCCGTTTCAGGCCAAATTGGCCTATTTTTCAGTCATGATGTGCCGGGTTAGAAGGGTGGGCTGTGTGCGGTTCTCCAAAAATCACAGCAATAACTGGTAACATGTTTTGGGATAGGCACTTCTCTTGTGTTTTAAATGGGTTTCCTTGAAAAATATCATTGAGGATATTAGATTTCAAGATGTGAAGTGGATACTGCCAAAATCTGTTTCAAGCCAAATTGGCCTGGTTTAGACAAGACATGCCGGGTTTGAAGGGTGGGCTGTGTGCGGTTCTCCAAGAAAAAGAAATATCTGGTAACATCTGTTGGGATAGAACTTCTCTTATGTTTTAAAAGGGTTTCCTTGAATTATATTATTTAGGATATTAGTTTGTAAGATGTGAAGTGGATACTGCCAAAATCCGTTTCAAGACAAACTGGCCTATTTTTCAGTCATGATGTGCCGGGTTAGAAGGGTGGGCTGTGTGCGGTTTTCCAAAAATCACACCAATAACTGGTAACATCTGTTGGGATAAGAGCTTCTCTTGTGTTTTAAATGGGTTTCCTTGAAAAATATCATTTAGGATATGAGTTTTCAAGATGTGAAGAAGATACTGCCAAAACCCGTTTCAAGCCAAACTGGCCTGGTTTAGACAAGACGTGCCGGGTTAGAAGGGTGGGCTGTGTGCGGTTCTCCAAAAATCAAAGAAATATCTGGTAACATGTGTTGGGATAGGCACTTCTCTTGTGTTTTAAATGGGTTCCTTGAAAAATATCATTAAGGATATTAGTTTTCAAGATGTGAAGTGGATACTGCCAAAACCCGTTTCAGGCCAAATTGGCCTATTTTTAAGTCATGATGTGCCGGGTTAGAAGGGTGGGCTGTGTGCGGTTCTCCAAAAATCACAGCAATAACTGGTTTCAGATCCGTTTCAGGCCAAATTGGCCTGGTTTAGCCAAGACGTGTGGGGGGTTTGAAACAGTTGATACAATAACGATAGTGTGTAGCTGATTGGAAATAGTTGATGCAACAAAAGATGTGTGTAGGGGGTTAGAAACAGTTGATACAACAACGATAGTGTGTAAGGGATTGGAAACAGTTGCTACAACAAGGACAATGTGTGTGTGTGGGGGGGTTGGAAACAGTTGATACAATAGGCACAGTGTGTAACGGGTTGGAAATAGTTGATACTACATGGACAGGGTGTATGTGGTTGGAAACAGTTGATACAACAACGGTAGTGTGTAGGGGGTTAGAAACATATGATACAACAACGATAGTTTGTAGGGGGTTGGAAACATATGATACAACAACGATAGTGTGCAGGGGGTTGGAAACATATGATACAACAACGATAGTGTGTAGGGGGTTGGAAACATATGATACAACAACGATAGTGTGTAGGGGGTTGGAAACATATGATACAACAACAATAGTGTGTAGGGGGTTGGAAACATATGATACAACAACGATAGTGTGTAGGGGGTTGGAAACAGTTGATACAACAACGATAGTGTGTAGGGGGTTGGAAACAGTTGATACAACAACGGTAGTGTGTAGGGGGTTGGAAACATATGATACAACAACGATAGTGTGTGGGGGTTTTGAAACAGTTGATACAACAACAATAGTATGGAGTGGGTTGGAAACAGTTGATACAACAACGGCAGTGTGTAGGGGGTTGGAAACAGTTGATGCAAAAACGACAGGGTGTAGGGGGTTAGAAACAGGTGATACATCAGGCACAGTGTGTAGGGGGTTGGAAATAGTTGATAGAACAAGGACAGGGTGTATGGGGTTGGAAACAGTTGATTCCGCAAGGACTGTCTGTAACGGGTTGGAAACAGTTGATACAACAAGGACAGTGTGTAGCGGGTTGGAAACAGTTGATACAACAAGGACAGTGTGTAGCGGGCTAGAAACAGTTGATACAACAGTGACAGTGTGTAGCGAGTTGTTAACAGTTGATACAACAATGACAGTGTTTTGCGGGCTGGAAACAGTTGATACAACAATGACAGTGTGTAGCGAGTTGGAAACAGTTGATACAACAAGGACAGGGTGTATGGGGTTGGAAACAGTTAATACAACAATGACAGTGTGTAGCGAGTTGGAAACAGTTAATACAACAATGACAGTGTGTGGGGGGTTGGAAACAGTTGATACAACAAGGATAGGGTGTATGGGGTTGGAAAGAGTTGATACAACAATGACAGTGTGTAGCAAGTTGGAAACAGTTGATACAACAAGGACAGGGTGTATGGGGTTGGAAACAGTTGATACAACAATGACAGTGTGTAGCGGGCTGGAAACAGTTGATACAACAATGACAGTGTGTAGCGGCTGGAAATAGTTGATACAACAATGACAGTGTGTAGCATGTTGGAAACAGTTGATACAACAATGACAGTGTGTAGCGGGTTGGAAACAGATGAAAACAACAAGGACAGTGTGTAGCGGGCTAGAAACAGTTGATACAACAGTGACAGTGTGTAGCGGGTTGGAAACAGTTGATACAAGAATGACAGGGTGTATGGGGTTGGAAACAAGTGATGCAACAAGGACAGTGTGTAGCGGGTTGGAAACAGTTGAAACAACAATGACAGTGTGTAGCGAGTTGGAAACAGCTGATACAACAAGGACAATGTGTGTAGCGGGCTGGAAACAGTTGATACAACAATGACAGTGTGTAGCGAGTTGGAAACAGTTGATACAACAATTACAGTGTGTACCGGGTTGGAAACAGTTGATACAACAAGGACAGTGTGTAGCGAGTTGGAAGCAGTTGATTCAACAAGGACAGGGTGTATGTGTTTGGAAACAGTTGATTCCGCAAGGACAGTGTGTAGCGGGCTGGAAACAGTTGATTCCGCAAGGACTCTGTGTAGCGGGTTGGAAACAGTTGATACAACAATGACAGTGTGTAGCGAATTGGAAACAGCTGATACAACAATGACAGTTTGTAGCGGGCTGGAAACAGTTGATACAACAATGACAGTGTGTAGCGAGTTGGAAACAGTTGATACAACAAGGACAGTGTGTAGCATGTTGGAAACAGTTGATACAACAATGCCAGTGTGTAGCGAGTTGGAAACAGTTGATACAACAATGACAGTGTGTAGCGGGCTGGAAACAGTTGATACAACAATGACAGTGTGTAGCATGTTGGAAACAGTTGATACAAGAATGACAGGGTGTATGGGGTTGGAAACAAGTGATGCAACAAGGACAGTGTGTAGCGAGTTGGAAACAGTTGATACAACAATGACAGTGTGTAGCGAATTGGAAACAGCTGATACAACAATGGCAGTTTGTAGCATGTTGGAAACAGTTGATACAACAACGGTAGTGTGTAGGGGGTTGGAAACATATGATACAACAACGATAGTTTGTAGGGGGTTGGAAACATATGATACAACAACGATAGTGTGCAGGGGGTTGGAAACATATGATACAACAACGATAGTGTGTAGGGGGTTGGAAACATATGATACAACAACGATAGTGTGTAGGGGGTTGGAAACATATGATACAACAACAATAGTGTGTAGGGGGTTGGAAACATATGATACAACAACGATAGTGTGTAGGGGGTTGGAAACAGTTGATACAACAACGATAGTGTGTAGGGGGTTGGAAACAGTTGATACAACAACGGTAGTGTGTAGGGGGTTGGAAACATATGATACAACAACGATAGTGTGTGGGGGTTTTGAAACAGTTGATACAACAACAATAGTATGGAGTGGGTTGGAAACAGTTGATACAACAACGGCAGTGTGTAGGGGGTTGGAAACATTTGATACAACAATGACAGAGTGTAGCGAGTTGGAAACAGTTGATGCAAAAACGACAGGGTGTAGGGGGTTAGAAACAGGTGATACATCAGGCACAGTGTGTAGGGGGTTGGAAATAGTTGATAGAACAAGGACAGGGTGTATGGGGTTGGAAACAGTTGATTCCGCAAGGACTGTCTGTAACGGGTTGGAAACAGTTGATACAACAAGGACAGTGTGTAGCGGGTTGGAAACAGTTGATACAACAAGGACAGTGTGTAGCGGGCTAGAAACAGTTGATACAACAGTGACAGTGTGTAGCGAGTTGTTAACAGTTGATACAACAATGACAGTGTTTTGTGGGCTGGAAACAGTTGATACAACAATGACAGTGTGTAGCGAGTTGGAAACAGTTGATACAACAAGGACAGGGTGTATGGGGTTGGAAACAGTTAATACAACAATGACAGTGTGTAGCGAGTTGGAAACAGTTAATACAACAATGACAGTGTGTGGGGGGTTGGAAACAGTTGATACAACAAGGATAGGGTGTATGGGGTTGGAAAGAGTGGATACAACAATGACAGTGTGTAGCAAGTTGGAAACAGTTGATACAACAAGGACAGGGTGTATGGGGTTGGAAACAGTTGATACAACAATGACAGTGTGTAGCGGGCTGGAAACAGTTGATACAACAATGACAGTGTGTAGTGGCTGGAAATAGTTGATACAACAATGACAGTGTGTAGCATGTTGGAAACAGTTGATACAACAATGACAGTGTGTAGCGGGTTGGAAACAGATGAAAACAACAAGGACAGTGTGTAGCGGGCTAGAAACAGTTGATACAACAGTGACAGTGTGTAGCGGGTTGGAAACAGTTGATACAAGAATGACAGGGTGTATGGGGTTGGAAACAAGTGATGCAACAAGGACAGTGTGTAGCGGGTTGGTAACAGTTGAAACAACAATGACAGTGTGTAGCGAGTTGGAAACAGCTGATACAACAAGGACAATGTGTGTAGCGGGCTGGAAACAGTTGATACAACAATGACAGTGTGTAGCGAGTTGGAAACAGTTGATACAACAATTACAGTGTGTACCGGGTTGGAAACAGTTGATACAACAAGGACAGTGTGTAGCGAGTTGGAAACAGTTGATTCAACAAGGACAGGGTGTATGTGTTTGGAAACAGTTGATTCCGCAAGGACAGTGTGTAGCGGGCTGGAAACAGTTGATTCCGCAAGGACTCTGTGTAGCGGGTTGGAAACAGTTGATACAACAATGACAGTGTGTAGCGAATTGGAAACAGCTGATACAACAATGACAGTTTGTAGCGGGCTGGAAACAGTTGATACAACAATGACAGTGTGTAGCGAGTTGGAAACAGTTGATACAACAAGGACAGTGTGTAGCATGTTGGAAACAGTTGATACAACAATGCCAGTGTGTAGCGAGTTGGAAACAGTTGATACAACAATGACAGTGTGTAGCGGGCTGGAAACAGTTGATACAACAATGACAGTGTGTAGCATGTTGGAAACAGTTGATACAAGAATGACAGGGTGTATGGGGTTGGAAACAAGTGATGCAACAAGGACAGTGTGTAGCGAGTTGGAAACAGTTGATACAACAATGACAGTGTGTAGCGAATTGGAAACAGCTGATACAACAATGGCAGTTTGTAGCATGTTGGAAACAGTTGATACAACAATGACAGTGTGTAGCGTGTTGGAAACAGTTGATACAACAATGACAGTGTGTAGCGAGTTGGAAACAGTTGATACAACAATGAAAGTGTGTAGCTAGTTAGAAACAGTTGATACAAGAATGACAGGGTGTATGGGGTTGGAAACAGTTGATACAACAATGACAGTGTGTAGCGAGTTGGAAACAGTTGATACAACAAGGACAGGGTGTATGGGGTTGGAAACAGTTGATACAACAATGACAGTGTGTAGTGGGTTGGAAACAGTTGATACAACAAGGACAGTGTGTAGCGGGCTGGAAACAGTTGATACAACAATGACAGTGTGTAGCGGGCTGGAAATAGTTGATACAACAATGACAGTGTGTAGCGGGCTGGAAATAGTTGATACAACAAGGACAGTGTGTAGCGAGTTGTTAACAGTTGATACAACAAGGACAGTGTGTAGCGGGCTAGAAACAGTTGATACCACAATGACAGTGTGTAGCGGGTTGGAAACAGTTGATACAAGAATGACAGGGTGTATGGGTTTGGAAACAAGTGATGCAACAATGACAGTGTGTAGCGGGCTGGAAACAGTTGATACAAAAATGACAGTATGTAGCGAGTTGGAAACAGTTGATACAACAATGACAGGGTGTATGGGGTTGGAAACAAGTGATGCAACAAGGACAGTGTGTAGCGGGTTGGAAACAGTTGATACAACAATGACAGTGTGTAGCGAGTTGGAAACAGTTGATACAACAAGGACAGTGTGTAGCATGTTGGAAACAGTTGATACAACAATGCCAGTGTGTAGCGAGTTGGAAACAGTTGATACAACAATGACAGTGTGTAGCGGGCTGGAAACAGTTGATACAACAATGACAGTATGTAGCATGTTGGAAACAGTTGATGAAACAATGACAGTGTGTAGCGGGCTGGAAACAGTTGATACAACAATGACAGTGTGTAGCCAGTTGGAAACAGCTGATACAACAAGGACAGTGTGTAGCATGTTGGAAACAGTTGATACAACAATGACAGTGTGTAGCGAGTAAGAAACAGTTGCAACAACAATGACAGTGTGTAGCGGGTTGGAAACAGTTGATACAACAATGACAGTGTGTAGCGGTTTGGAAACAGTTGATACAACAATGACAGTGTGTAACGAGTTGGAAACAAGTGATACAACAATGACAGTGTGTAGCGAGTTGGAAACAGTTGATACAACAATGACAGTGTGTAGCGATTTTGGAAACAGTTGATACAACAAGGACAGGGTGTATGGGGTTGGAAACAGTTGATTCAGCAAGGACAGTGTGTAGCGGGCTTGAAACAGTTGATACAATAAGGACAGTGTGCAGCTGGCTGGAAACAGTTGATACAAGAAGGAAAGGGTGTATGGGGTTGGAAACAGCTGATACAACAACGACATTGTGCAGCGGTTTGGAAACAGTTGATAAAACAAGGACAGTGTGAAGGGGTTTGGAAACAGTTGATACAGCAACGATCGTGTGGTGGGGGGTTGAAAACAGTTAATACAACAACGACACTGTGTAGCGGGTTGGAAACAGATGATGCGACAAGGACAGGGTGTATGTGGTTGGAAACAGTTGATTCTGCAAGGACAGTGTGTAGCATGTAGGAAACAGTTGATTCTGCAAGGACATTGTGCAGCGGTTTGGAAACAGTTGATAAAACAAGGACAGTGTGAAGGGGTTTGGAAACAGTTGATACAGCAACGATCGTGTGTGGGGGGTTGAAAACAGTTAATACAACAACGACACTGTGTAGCGGGTTGGAAACAGATGATGCGACAAGGACAGGGTGTATGTGGTTGGAAACAGTTGATTCTGCAAGGACAGTGTGTAGCGGGTTGGAAACTGTTGATAAAACAAGGACAGTGTGTAGGGGTTTGGAAACAGTTCATACAACAACGACACTGTGTAGCGGGTTGGAAACAGATGATGCGACAAGGACAGGGTGTATGTGGTTGGAAACAGTTGATTCTGCAAGGACAGTTTGCAGCGGTTTGGAAACAGTTGATAAAACAAGGACAGTGTGTAGGGGTTTGGAAACAGTTGATACAACAACGACCGTGTGTGTGGGGTTTGAAACAGTTGATACAGCAACGATCGTGTGTGGGGGGTTGGAAACAGTTGATACAAAAACGATAGTGTGTAGGGGGTTGGAAACAGTTGATACCACAAGGACAGTGTGTAGCGGGTTGGAAACAGTTGATACAACGGGCACAGTGTGTAGCGGGTTGGAAACAGTTGATACAACGGGCACAGTGTGTAGCGGGCTCGAAACAGTTGATACAACTATGACAGTGTGTAGCATGTTGGAAACAGCTGATACAATAAGGACAGTGTGTAGCTGGCTCGAAACAGTTGATACAGCAAGGAAAGGGTGTATGGGGTTGGAAACAGCTGATACAACAACGACATTGTGCAGCGGTTTGGAAACAGTTGATAAAACAAGGACAGTGTGTAGGGGTTTGGAAACAGTTGATACAACAACGACCGTGTGTGTGGGGTTTGAAACAGTTGATACAGCAACGATCGTGTGTGGGGGGTTGGAAACAGTTGATACAACAACGATAGTGTGTAGGGGGTTGGAAACAGTTGATACCACAAGGACAGTGTGTAGCGGGTTGGAAACAGTTGATACAACGGGCACAGTGTGTAGCGGGCTCGAAACAGTTGATACAACTATGACAGTGTGTAGCATGTTGGAAACAGCTGATACAATAAGGACAGTGTTTAGCGGGCTGGAAACAGTTGATACAACAAGGAAAGGGTGTATGGGGGTGGAAACAGCTGATACAACAACGACATTGTGCAGCGGTTTGGAAACAGTTGATAAAACAAGGACAGTGTGAAGGGGTTTGGAAACAGTTGATACAACAACGACCGTGTGTGTGGGGTTTGAAACAGTTGATATAGCAACGATCGTGTGTGGGGGGTTGAAAACAGTTGATACAACAACGATAGTGTGTAAGGGTTTGGAAACAGTTGATAAAACATGGACAGTGTTAATGGGGTTGAAAACAGTTGATACAACAAGGACAGTGTGTAGCGGGTTGGAAACAGTTGATACAACAATGACAGTGTGTAGCGGGTTGGAAACAGTTGATACAACAATGACAGTGTGTAGCGGGCTGGAAACGGTTGATACAACAATGACAGTGTGTAGCGGGTTGGAAACAGTTGATACAACTATGACAGTGTGTAGCATGTTGGAAACAGCTGATACAGCAAGGAAAGGGTGTATGGGGTTGGAAACAGCTGATACAACAACGACTTTGTGCAGCGGTTTGGAAACAGTTGATAAAACAAGGACAGTGTGAAGGGGTTTGGAAACAGTTGATACAACAACGACCGTGTGTGTGGGGTTTGAAACAGTTGATATAGCAACGATCGTGTGTGGGGGGTTGAAAACAGTTGATACAACAACGATAGTGTGTAGGGGGTTGGAAACAGTTGATAAAACATGGACAGTGTTAATGGGGTTGAAAACAGTTGATACAACAAGGACAGTGTGTAGCGGGCTGGAAACAGTTGATACAATAAAGACAGAGTATAGCATGTAGGAAACAGTTGATTCTGTAAGGACAGAGTATAGCATGTAGGAAACAGTTGATTCTGCAAGGACAGTGTGTAGCATGTTGGGAACAGTTCATGCAACAAGGATCGTGTGTCTGATACAACAACGATAGTGTGTAGGGGGTTGGAAACAGTTGATACAACAGGAACAGTGTGTAGGGAGTTGGAAACAGTTGATACAACAACGATAGTGTGTGGGGGGTTGGAAACAGTTGATACAACAACGATAGTGTGTAGGGGGTTGGAAACAGTTGATACAACAGGCACAGTGTTTAGGGAGTTGGAAACAGTTGATACAACAACGACAGTGTGTAGCGGGCTCGAAACAGTTGATACAACTATGACAGTGTGTAGCATGTTGGAAACAGCTGATACAATAAGGACAGTGTGTAGCTGGCTGGAAACAGTTGATACAACAAGGAAAGGGTGTATGGGGGTGGAAACAGCTGATACAACAACGACATTGTGCAGCGGTTTGGAAACAGTTGATAAAACAAGGACAGTGTGAAGGGGTTTGGAAACAGTTGATACAACAACGACCGTGTGTGTGGGGTTTGAAACAGTTGATATAGCAACGATCGTGTGTGGGGGGTCGAAAACAGTTGATACAACAACGATAGTGTGTAAGGGTTTGGAAACAGTTGATAAAACATGGACAGTGTTAATGGGGTTGAAAACAGTTGATTCAACAAGGACAGTGTGTAGCGGGTTGGAAACAGTTGATACAACAATGACAGTGTGTAGCGGGTTGGAAACAGTTGATACAACAATGACAGTGTGTAGCGGGCTGGAAACAGTTGATACAACAATGACAGTGTGTAGCGGGTTGGAAACAGTTGATACAACTATGACAGTGTGTAGCATGTTGGAAACAGCTGATACAACAATGACAGTGTGTAGCATGTAGGAAACAGTTGATTCTGTAAGGACAGAGTATAGCATGTAGGAAACAGTTGATTCTGCAAGGACAGTGTGTAGCATGTTGGGAACAGTTCATGCAACAAGGATCGTGTGTCTGATACAACAACGATAGTGTGTAGGGGGTTGGAAACAGTTGATACAACAGGAACAGTGTGTAGGGAGTTGGAAACAGTTGATACAACAACGATAGTGTGTGGGGGGTTGGAAACAGTTGATACAACAACGATAGTGTGTAGGGGGTTGGAAACAGTTGATACAACAGGCACAGTGTTTAGGGAGTTGGAAACAGTTGATACAACAACGACAGTGTGTAGTGGGTTGGAAACAGTTGATACAACAGAAACAGTGTGTAAGGAATTGGAAACATATGATACAACAGGAACAGTGTTTAGGGAGTTGGAAACAGTTGATACAACAATGATAGTGTGTCATGGGTTGGAAACAGTTGATAAAACAAGGACAATGTGTAGGGGGTTGGAAACAGTTGATACAACAACGACCGTGTGTGGGGGGTTGGAAACAGTTGATACAACAAGGACAGGGTGTATGTGGTTGGAAACAGTTGATTCTGCAAGGACAGTTTGTAGCGGGTTGGAAACCGTTGATGCCACAAGAACAGGGTGTAGGGGGTTGAAAGAGTTGATACAACAGGCAAAGTGTGTAACTGGAACATCTGTTGGTAAAGGAACTTGAGTTTTGTTTTAAGTGCGTTTGCTTCACAAATGTTATCTTGTGTATTGGTTTTCAAGATATGAAGTGCTATACCCGTTTCAAGCCTAAATGGCCTATTTTCAGTGAAGATGTACTGAATTAGAAGAGTGGGCTGTGTGCGGTTCCTCAAAAAGCACAGCAATAACTGGTAACATCTGTTGGTAAAGGAACTTGACTTTTGTTTTAAATGGGTTTTCTTCACAAATGTTATCTTGTTTATTGGTTTTCAAGATATGTAGTGGACAGTGCCAAACCCGTTTCAAACCTAAATGGCCTATTTTTAATGAAAATGTACTGAATTAGAAGGGTGGGCTGTGTGCGGTTCTCCAAAAAGCACAGCAATAACTGGTAACATCTGTTGGTAAAGGAACTTGACTTTTGTTTTAAATTGGTTTGCTTCACAAATGTTTTCTCGTTATTTGGTTTTCAACATATGAAGTGGACAATGCCAAATTCGTTTCAAGCCTAAATGGCCTATTTTCAGTGAAGATATACCGAATTAGAAGGGTGGGCTATGTGCTGTTCTCAAATAAGCACAGCAATAACTGGTAACATCTGTTGGTAAAGGAACTTGACTTTTGTTTTAAATGGGTTTGCTTCAGAAATGTTATCTTGTTTATTGGTTTTCAAGATATGAAGTGGACAATGCCAAACCCATTTCGAGCCTAAATTGCCTATTTTCAGTGAAGATGTACTGAATTAGAAGGGTGGGCTGTGTGCGGTTCTCCAAAAAGCACAGCAATAACTGGTAACATCTGTTGGTAAAGGAACTTGACTTTTGTTTTAAGTGGGTTTGCTTCACAAATGTTATCTCGTTAATTGGTTTTCAACATATAAAGTGGACAATGCCAAATTCGTTTTGAGCCTAAATGGCCTATTTTCAGTTAAGATATGCCGAATTAGAAGGGTGGGCTGTGTGCGGTTCTCCAAAAAGCACAGCAGTAACTGGTAACATCTGTTGGTAAAGAAACTTGACTTTTGTTTTAAATGGGTTTGCTTCACAGATGTTATCTTGTTAATTGGTTTTCAACATATGAAGAGGACCGTGCCAAACCCGTTTCAAGCCTAAATGGCCTATTTTCAGTGAAGATGTACCGAATTAGAAGGGTGGGCTGTGTGCGGTTCTCCAAAAAGCAGTGCAATAACTGGTAACATCTGTTGGTAAAGGAACTTGACTTTTGTTTTAAATGGGTTTACTTCACAAATGTTATCTTGTTTATAGGTTTTCAAGATATGAAGTGGACAATGCCAAACCCATTTCGAGCCTAAATTGCCTAGTTTCAGTGAAGATGTACTGAATTAGAAGGGTTGGCTGTGTGCGGTTCTCCAAAAAGCACAGCAATAACTGGTAACATCTGTTGGTAAAGGAACTTGACTTTTGTTTTAAGTGGGTTTGCTTCACAAATGTTATCTCGTTAATTGGTTTTCAACATATAAAGTGGACAATGCCAAATTCGTTTTGAGCCTAAATGGCCTATTTTCAGTTAAGATATACCGAATTAGAAGGGTGGGCTGTGTGCGGTTCTCCAAAAAGCACAGCAGTAACTGGTAACATCTGTTGGTAAAGAAACTTGACTTTTGTTTTAGATGGGTTTGCTTCAGAAATGTTATCTTGTTAATTGGTTTTCAACATATGAAGTGGACAGTTGCAAACCTATTTCGAGCCTAAATTGCCTATTTTCAGTGAAGATGTACCGAATTAGAAAGGTGGGCTGTGTGCGGTTCTCCAAAAAGCACAGCAATAACTGGTAACATCTGTTGGTAAAGGAACTTGACTTTTGTTTTAAGTGGGTCTGCTTTACAAATGTTATCTCGTTAGTTGGTTTTCAAGATATGAAGTGGACAATGCCAAATTCGTTTCAAGCCTAAATGGCCTATTTTCAGTGAAGATATACCGAATTAGAAAGGTGGGCTGTGTGCGGTTCTCCAAAAAGGACAGCAATAACTGGTAACATCTGTTGGTAAAGGAACTTGACTTTTGTTTTAAATGGGTTTACTTCACAAATGTTATCTTGTTTATTGGTTTTCAAGATATGAAGTGGACAGTTGCAAACCTATTTCGAGCCTAAATTGCCTATTTTCAGTGAAGATGTACCGAATTAGAAAGGTGGGCTGTGTGCGGTTCTCCAAAAAGCACAGCAATAACTGGTAACATCTGTTGGTAAAGGAACTTGACTTTTGTTTTAAGTGGGTCTGCTTTACAAATGTTATCTCGTTAGTTGGTTTTCAAGATATGAAGTGGACAATGCCAAATTCGTTTCAAGCCTAAATGGCCTATTTTCAGTTAAGATATACCAAATTAGAAGGGTGGGCTGTGTGCGGTTCTCAAATAAGCACAGCAATAACTGGTAACATCTGTTGGTAAAGGAACTTGACTTTATTTTAAATGGGTTTGCTTTACAAGTGTTATCTCGTTAATTGGTTTTCAAGATATGAAGTGGACAATGCCAAATTCGTTTCAAGCCTAAATGGCCTATTTTCAGTTAAGATATACCGAATTAGAAGGGTGGGCTGTGTTTGGCTTTATTAGAAGGGCCTACCCACCACTGATGTGTTCACCCTATCGAGATTGTTGCCACACCAACGAACAAACAGTGAAGGTGGCTAGCCCACCCAACACTTAAACCTGCATTCAGTCGGGATGGCTACCACACCCACCAACATCAGCACACAGTGAACGTGGCTACCCCACCCACCACTGAGATCTGCATCCAGTTTACGTGTCTCAGAACCTGAGCAAGGGTAGCAAAACCCTTTAAGTGTCTTAGGGTTAAGAACCTGAGCAAATGTAGTGAACCCCTTTTAGGTGTCTTAGGGTTAGGAACCTGAGCAAAGGTAGCGAAACCCTTTAAGTGTCTTAGGGTTAGGAACCTGAGTAAAGGTAGCGAAACCCTTTAAGTGTCTTAGGGTTAGGAACCTGAGCAAAGGTAGCGAAACCCTTTAAGTGTCTTAGGGTTAGGAACCTGAGCAAAGGTAGCCAAACCCTTTATGTGTCTTAGGGTTAGGAACCTGAGTAAAGGAAGCGAAACCCTTTAAGTGTCTTAGGGTTAGGAACCTGAGCAAAGGTAGCCAAACCCTTTAAGTGTCTTAGGATTTGGGAACCTGAGCAAAGGTAGCGAAACCCTTTAAGTGTCTTAGGGTTAGGAACCTGAGTAAAGGTAGCGAAACCCTTTAAGTGTCTTAGGGTTAGGAACCTGAGCAAAGGTAGCGAAACCCTTTAAGTGTCTTAGGGTTAGGAACCTGAGCAAAGGTAGCGAAACCCTTTAAGTGTCTTAGGATTTGGGAACCTGAGCAAAGGTAGCGAAACCCTTTAAGTGTCTTAGGGTTAGGAACCTGAGCAAAGGTAGTGAACCCCATTTAGTGTCTTAGGGTTAGAAACCTAAGCAAAGGTAGTGAACCCCTTTTAGATGTCTTAGGGTTAGGAACCTGAGTAAAGGTAGCGAAACCCTTTAAGTGTCTTAGGGTTAGGAACCTGAGCAAAGGTAGCGAAACCCTTTAAGTGTCTTAGGGTTAGGAACCTGAGCAAAGGTAGCGAAACCCTTTAAGTGTCTTAGGATTTGGGAACCTGAGCAAAGGTAGCGAAACCCTTTAAGTGTCTTAGGGTTAGGAACCTGAGTAAAGGTAGCGAAACCCTTTAAGTGTCTTAGGGTTAGGAACCTGAGCAAAGGTAGCGAAACCCTTTAAGTGTCTTAGGGTTAGGAACCTGAGCAAAGGTAGCGAAACCCTTTAAGTGTCTTAGGATTTGGGAACCTGAGCAAAGGTAGCGAAACCCTTTAAGTGTCTTAGGGTTAGGAACCTGAGCAAAGGTAGTGAACCCCATTAAGTGTCTTAGGGTTAGAAACCTAAGCAAAGGTAGTGAACCCCTTTTAGATGTCTTAGGGTTAGGAACCTGAGTAAAGGTAGCGAAACCCTTTAAGTGTCTTAGGGTTAGGAACCTGAGCAAAGGTAGCGAAACCCTTTAAGTGTCTTAGGGTTAGGAACCTGAGCAAAGGTAGTGAACCCCATTAAGTGTCTTAGGGTTAGAAACCTAAGCAAAGGTAGTGAACCCCTTTAAGTGTCTTAGGATTTGGGAACCTGAGCAAATGTAAAGCAGGGTTAGGGTTAGAGTTAGGGTTAGGGTTAGGGTTAGGGTTAGGGTTAGGGTTAGGGTTAGTGTCTTAGGGTAAGATAACATGAGCAAGGGTAGTGAACCCTATTAAGTGTCTTAGGGTTAGGAACCTGAGCAAAGGCAGTGAACCCCATTAAGTGTGTTGGGGTTAGGAACCTGAGCAAAGGCAGTGAACCCCATTAAGTGTCTTAGGGTTAGGGAACCTGAGCAAGGGTAGAGCACCCCTTTAAGTTTCTTAGGGTTAGGTTACCAGGGCAAGGGCTCAAGGGTCAAGAGTCTCAAGGGCAGGGAACTAGTTTATGGCGAGGGAACCCCTTTAAATGAATTAGGGTTAGAAACCTGAGTAAAGTTAGTGAACCCCTTTAAGTGTCTTAGGGTTAGGGAACCTGAGCAAGAATATAGCTCTCCTGTAAGTGTCTTGGGGTTTGGGAGCCTGAACAAGGGTATAGCACCCCTTCAAGTGTCTTAGGGTAAGGAAAGGGCTGGCTTCCATATTAGAGTCTTCAGATAAGGGAACCAAAGCATAGGTACAATGCCCCTTCTAGAGTCTTAGGTTAGGTAACCAGTACATTGGTAGGGCTCCCCTTTAACAGTCATAGGGTTAGGGAATCAGGGCAAGGGTAGGGCTCCCTTTTAACAGTCTTAGGGTTAGGGAATCAGGACATGGGTAGGGCTCCCCTTTAACAGTCATAGGGTTAGGGAATCAGGGCAAGGGTAGAACTCCCTTTTAACAGTCTTAGGGTTAGGGAATCAGGGCAAGGGTAGGGCTCCCCTTTCGCAGTCTAAGGGTTAGGGAATCAGGACATGGGTAGGGCTCCCCTTTAACAGTCTTAGGGTTAGGAAATCAGGACATGGGTAGGGCTCCCTTTTAACAGTCTTAGGGTTAGGGAATCAGGACATGGGTAGGGCTCCCCTTTAACAGTCATAGGGTTAGGGAATCAGGGCAAGGGTAGGGCTCCCCTTTCGCAGTCTAAGGGTTAGGGAATCAGGACATGGGTAGGGCTCCCCTTTAACAGTCTTAGGGTTAGGGAATCAGGATATGGGTAGGGCCCCCTTTAACAGTCTTAGGGTTAGGGAATCAGGACATAGGTAGGGCTCCCCTTTAACAGTCTTAGGGTTAGGGAATCAGGACATGGGTAGGGCTCCCCTTTAACATGCTTAGGGTTAGGGAACCAGGACATCTGTAGGGCTCCCCTTTAACAGTCTTAAGATTAGGTAGGGCTCCCCTTTAACATGCTTAGGGGCTAGGGAATCAGGATAAGGGTAAGGCTCCCCTTTAACAGTCTTAGGGTTAGGGAATCAGGGCAAGGGTAGGGCTCCCCTTTCGCAGTCTAAGGGTTAGGGAATTCAGGACATGGGTAGGGCTCCCCTTTAACAGTCTTAGGGTTAGGGAATCAGGACATGGGTAGGGCCCCCTTTAACAGTCTTAGGGTTAGGGAATCAGGACATAGGTAGGGCTCCCCTTTAACAGTCTTAGGGTTAGGGAATCAGGACATGGGTAGGGCTCCCCTTTAACAGTCTTAGGGTTAGGTAACCAGGACATGGGTAGGGCTCCCCTTTAACAGTCTTAGAGTTAGGGAATCAGGATAAGGGTAAGGCTCCCCTTTAACAGTCTTAGGGTAAGGTAACCAGGACATCGGTAGGGCTCCCCTTTAACAGACTTAGGGTTAGGGAATCAGGGCAAAGGTAGGGCTCCCTTTTAGCAGTCGGTTAGGGAATCAGGGCAAGGGTAGGGCTCCCCTTTAACAGTCTTAGGGTTAGGGAATCAGGGCAAAGGTAGGGCTCCCTTTTAGCAGTCGGTTAGGGAATCAGGACATGGGTAGTGCTCCCCTTTAACAGTCTTAGGGTTAGGGAATCAGGACAAGGGTAGGGCTCCCCTTTAACAGTCTTAGGGTTAGGGAATCAGGACATGGGTAGGGCTCCCCTTTAACAGTCTTAGGGTTAGGTAACCAGGACATGGGTAGGGCTCCCCTTTAACAGTCTTAGAGTTAGGGAATCAGGATAAGGGTAAGGCTCCCCTTTAACAGTCTTAGGGTAAGGTAACCAGGACATCGGTAGGGCTCCCCTTTAACAGACTTAGGGTTAGGGAACCAGGACATCTGTAGGTGTAGACAGGTGTAGACCAGAACTTCATTTTTGGAGGGCGCCAAAGCCGGTGATCAATGGGGCCGCCATATTAGTAAAATCCATGATGGCCGCCAATCCCTATTGGATCCTGTCCTATTTAAATAACCAAAAGTCATAGAATCATGAATGAAGGCTCTTTTCATAGGTTTTTGAGCTTTGTGTTGACATACAAAATACGCTTTGTCCAGAGGTTTTCCAGGGGCATACTTAAGGTTCAGGTTTAATTTGGATGTCACATAATAATGTTATTTTCTGGTCTGCAAATGAGTATAATGCACTGCTGGTGGTTGATGGTTTATATTACTGAACACATAAAGGTCACATGAATTGTTCCTTGCATGTATTTTTACTTCTTCAAGAAACGCTGATATAGGTGGTCATGACTAATTGTGCATTAATCACACGTAGGTGTCGTATATGGCTACTTGTCCAGTGAATGTATTCCTATATTTCCATCTCTGTAGGGGACTTTGCTGTGTTTGCCAGTCAGATAAAAGTGAAGAGTTGCAAACACCAAAGGCAGAAGGACTTTGCACTCTTGGCAGAAACCTGACTGACTTTAAGGAAATCAATGCCGTTCAGTTGGATATTTCAGTCTTCTTTGACCAAGTAAAAAATGGATCAGGTATTGTTGCAACACTCAGATCCTATAATGCTAAGTATCAAAAATCATGTAGGAGCTACTGTAGTAGTTCTCGTAAGAAGAGGCTGCGTCAAAAACATGAACACAGAGTCCACCCCAAAAATTCAGATCAGCGGGGGCATCCTATGGAAAAGGCAGTAATGTTAAATGCTGCATTATCTGTGATGGAGATGACCAGACCAATATACGGAAGGTGGCAACTGACACCGTAGATGCACATCTAAAAAGCTGGGCAAAGTCTAATGATAACTTCCAGTTGAAGGGTAAATCTATTGCACCAGCTGCAGATGCCCATGCTGGTGATGTTTTGTATCATGTTCAATGCTATTTGCCCTCCAAAGGTGAATTTAGTATGTTCTGGTCTACACCTGTGCGAAATTTGGTGCTTGTAGACACAACGCGAGCTATCCCCTTAAGGGCCTGGACTATTAAGAAATAAAAGCAATTATATTTGTTGTTGACTTGACTGCAAGGCAATTACCTACTAATAAGCTGGTCAGACCTAACATTTCCCCCTTACATTCACACCTTTATAATATAGACATATTAATTGCACTTCTTGTCAATTATTAGATTATTTTGGCAAACAAATATACTCTGGAAACATATTGTCCTGGAACCACAATTTGTATACTCCCGCGCATAACCAAATGAACACGTGCATGCCTGATTCCTTTCGCGTACCTCCCAAAATGTGAAGGTATGACAGGGAAACTGACACACCCATTGACAGAGATGTGTTTTGCGCATACGGCAGCGAGTCGCGCTATTTGAAACTGTGATGGGGAGTTCGATTCCTTGCTTGTAATTATCTTTTGTAAATATATACATGCGTTGCTGAATGAATGTTTTACGGTGGCGTTAAACTTAAGTAAGACATGATCAGAGAACGTTAAAGGCAATGAACATTCGTTGGCTGCTACACCTCATACTTTGGATCAGACTTGGAGCCACAGTATTAAACTTTAGCTATATTTCAGATATCTATGTTTCAACTATTTTTCTGCCGCATTAGTTGGTTCTTTCCTATTGACCTGGCCAGCTGTTTTCACGGCACATATTGTTAATACAAACTTGAAGCCCAGCCCAGCCCAGCCCAGCCCAGCCCAGCCGGCACGGCACGAAACAAACCTAAATGGTAGATATGAGCCATATCCAATCCTGTGGTATTTATAATACCTTTTTTACACCAATAGTAAAGCCATCTTGCTCCAGAAATCTATACAGGACTACGCAATAGTACTGCCATTTCAGCCAAGCATCATTACAACAATGTGATTGATGGGCGGTACAAACCTCATTGACACATTGTCACACTTTCCTCTCACGGGGTGTTTGAAGTGAACTTTATTCTATAAGGTTTGCACGTGAAAAAATGATTATCAACTCCTATGCGTTTGGAACGTGAAACCTTGTCATCGTCAGCGCAGCAACGTTCCCTCTGTGCTATCAAGATGTGCGTGAAGAGACGTATATGTAAAGACTATTGATGTTTTAAGAAATTGTTTTTGAGAAGGGTCATTCAGTTCATCTGATCACTCGATCCGTACTTGGTGTATGGGCCATTACTCCTACACCATTGTAAAGGGAGGGAGGGATCGGGGTGGCAGGGGGGGGGGGGGGCGCCGAGGCGATCAACCACTGTACAATTTGAATTCTCCCCATCGGAGTATGCTTCCAACAATATATGGTTGATATCTATCTCTTAGTTCTAGAGAAGAAGTCCCTAAAATCAATATATCCAAATACCCCTATGTGGCCCTGCCCCTCAGCCCCCCTGTGTGTGGTGGTGGGGGGGATAGTGTCAGCCCCTCCATTTGTAATTTTTTAATTCCCGCCATGTTATGCTTTCAGTCACATTTCGTTTATTTCCAATAAGTGGTTCAGAGGAAGAAGTCGATGGAATCAATTGTTGACGTACAGACGACGGACAACGGACAGCGGACGACACCATCCAAGCTTTACCAAATGAACTGTCGTGCATATGAGATTCATCGACATGCATCCATCATTGGTTATAACTTATAGTAAAAGGAATTTTTAATTTAAAGTTTAAATAGTGCGCTGAGAAATGGTAGAATTTATATAAATATAACATACAATATTCCAGAAATATTATTCATAATCAACGAAAAGCTTTGTTCTTTTGGTTTTCCATTTTATCCGTCGCGTCTGTCTTTGTGGTTTAGGCTTTTGTTGCGTATTTACAAAACTTCAAGTATTATACAATGTGTAGTATTCATCCAGGAACTACTTCCGCAACGTTGTCAACTAATTTGGTACGCAGTATGCGCTGCTCCACCGACCACCTTTCCCCACCCCCCGAGCAAGGCCGAAAGGGGCAACTCACTCCAAGCCAAGCAGTCAAAGGGCAGACAATTTCAGGCATAACCAAACATACAACCGCATGTGCCCCGAGTCATCCGGCCTCATGTCTGGCAGTCAATCACAACCACGACAACAACAACAGCTTCGGCATGCTAATGCAGTCGTTTCGTCTTAAGGGCGCAGCTTAAACAAAGGTATAGTATAACCCTGTACAATCTTCGTCAGTGCCCGTGTGAAGGCATTCAAATAATATTTTACCTGCACTACATGGTATCAGTCTTCACACTGCTTGACTATACTATGACAATCAGTTTTTTTCGCTCATGTATTTCATATATAAGTCATATAGGTAATAACATAACATCTGGCTGTGTTGTGCGATCATTATCATCATATCAAAATACATATATTCAAACTGATTTGCGTTTGGTGTTAAGCTTTCACGAGAAAGAATTACGGGCGTATTCATTACTCAAACACAAGCTCTTACTTATGATGAACAAAAAAATCAAGAACTAAAAATAAAAATATACAAAATAGAGTAAGACAAAACTGTTTTATTGGCATTCAACAAGTTGGTGAGTAAATAAGAAAACTTCAGTGGATAAGCACTTCTGTGTTTACTTTCGCATCCAGGGAAGTATCCATGTTCATTCTTACAGTCATTCAGCTTGACAAGGGCGTGAACTCTATATCGAAACGCTCCAGAAAACCGCTGTGTCTGTCATCCGGATCTGTGCTTTGCAACGTGTTTAAACCTGAATCGAAATAAATACATTTCAATCAATGAAAGTACAAATTTAATATATCATCCTGATCAGCTCCACGTTAGACAATGTTATTTGCCTGTTTACTGGTTAGGGATACCTTCAGGGAATTACCAAATATATATGTATGCATCGCATAATGAATGACTTGGCTAATTAAAACTTAGTATTATGTTGGTTGGCTATGTGATCAGAAGAGGTCCGAATCCGTACATGTGTTTCGTGTCGGATTGGCGTCCAGTCTGCATTGCGGGCCCGTTTCACAAAGAGATCGTAGACCTAAGACGGTCGTAAGTCTATGTTAAGGTATAGGAGTTACGGTAGTCGTAGCCCTACGATCGCTTTGTGAAAAGGGACCCTGCTCTGGTTCGCCTGGCTGATAACGTTCATACTCGTCTCGCGAAGCGCACCCGCCCAGCCATGGTGATTATATGGACGCATCAAACAGTTGCTAAACTGAACGAAGCGTTATTATGTCGCAGGTACCCAACACTGGTGTACCGAGTGAGTGAGTGAGTGAGTGAGTGAGTGAGTGAGTGAGTGAGTGAGTGAGTGATCCCAATTGCTTAGATCGATGCTCATGATGTCCATCACTGGATTGTCTGGTCCAGACTCGATTTTTTTACAGGCGCCGTCATATAGCTGGAATACTGCTGAGTGCGGCGTTAAACAACAAACAAACAAACACACAAACAAACAAATATTTCAGACTGCCGTCACATTGCTTGAATAGCGCTGAGTGTGGCATTAAGCAACAGACAAACAGACTTGCTGTGTCATACTCTGACTACATGGGATGTTAGTCTTTGTGTTAATCACTGGTTTGTCTGGCCCAGTGTTCATGGCTGAGAGCACACAAACAAACATTAAGCACTACTGTCAGTATTCGAAAGTTTCTCCATTATGTGTGAGGTTTTCTGTGTTTGCTGAGTGACGAGATGTGTTGTGTTGTGTTGTGTTGACAGACGTCAGCTTCCACCCACCCCGCCAGCAGACGACGAAGACACGCCACGCCTCCAGCGGCCGACAGTACCCCAGAGGACGGTCATCAACGTGACGCCCGCAGAGAAGGACCAAGGTTAGATACAGCTGTCCTCACACACACCTGAACACTTGGCTGCTGCTAGCTACCACTCACTCACTTACCCACTCACTCACTCACCCACTCTCTCCCACGCCCCACTCTCTCATATTCCACTCGCTCCAACGCCCCACTCTCATATTCCACCCTCTCATACACCCCACTCTCGCACATTAGATGGGAACGTTCCCTTGTGGAGAGCCTAGTTTATGTCTTGTGTCTGGTAAAAGTCAGTGTACAGAAAGTAACATCACACTAATGTTTAGCTTGAGAATATCTCCTCACATGGTGTCCACGAACCTCTAACCCCTAAACTCAACCCCTTGTGGCTCCAGAGGATCCCACTGTGTAGCAGCGGAATGTTAACTCAAGTTCGGCTTCTGGGTGCAGGTGTAGTAAGTGTTTAGAGGGAAGGGTGGCAGTGTCTAAGATGTAGCCTGTGTTTCAGGAGTGTCCTATGCGGAGCTAAGGTACGACATCCCCGGCCACACTGTGAAGACCGTTGACACGGAGCCGGACTCGCACTACGACAAACCCCTGCCTGGCGTGCACCCCCTCATCAACACCTCCCCCACGTCGGAGGGCATCTCCAAACACCCGCCGTCACCTGAGGGAGGTACGGCATCAGCATACCAGCATCCTTACACAAGGGGTTGGGGAATTCAGTGGCAATAGGCAATGTTAGGGGCAGATATACCCAAGCAGGAAAGCCATTAATCACTGTGTAGTTACCAGACAATAACAGGGAGGGGTCAAGACGGGAAGTGGAGGCTATGTAAGCTAGGTTTTGAGACTCTGCAAAAGTTATGCCTTAGGCAGTGATCTCATTATATGAGCTTTTTCCTGTGGCAGCTATTTGCTTTGTTCCCTTCGCCACTTCTATATTGATCTCTTGTTCTGTCTGCAGTATGCATTATTGTGTCTAAACCGTATAAGATCTATGAGAGCAGTGGTCTGCTGTGCTTAACTACTGGAGACTAAATGCTACATATTGCTACAGATAACCACCTTCTGCATCTTGTCTGTATTGTCTATATACACTGCGTTATTATACCGCTCCGAGGATGTTTGTGTGATGTCATATGCACTGCTGTGTAATACAAGTATTATACCACTCCAGGGATGTCTGTGTGTGATACTTACACTACTTAGTAATACAAATATTATGCTACTCCAAGGATGTCTGTGTGGTATATGCCATATGTGAGATGTGTGCAAGCATACATTCACTCATCAGATGTGTCCCCTATGGAGAGATAGGTGCTGAATCAGCAGTATTACCACAAGCATACATTCAGTCATCATACATTCACTCATCATACATTCAGTCATCATACATTCACTCATCATACATTCACTCATCATACATTCAGTCATCATACATTCACTCATCAGCTGTGTCCCCTATGGAGAGATAGGTGCTGAATCAGCAGTATTACCACAAGCATACATTTACTCATCATACATTCACTCATCATACATTCAGTCATCATACATTCACTCATCATACATTCACTCATCAGCTGTGTCCCCTATGGAGAGATAGGTGCTGAATCAGCAGTATTACCACAAGCATACATTTACTCATCATACATTCACTCATCAGCTGTGTCCCCTATGGAGAGATAGGAGCTGAATCAGCAGTATTACCACAAGCATACATTCAGTCATCATACATTCACTCATCAGCTGTGTCCCCTATGGAGAGATAGGTGCTGAATCAGCAGTATTACCACAAGCATACATTTACTCATCATACATTCACTCATCAGCTGTGTCCCCTATGGAGAGATAGGTGCTGAATCAGCAGTATTACCACAGGCATAGGGTAGTGGGCACCTAATATGGCCTGGAGTCACCATGGGCTTGACGTGCATGCTTATAGAACTCCTATCGCCATTTCAATAAAATACTTGTCTGTTGTCTTGGTAACTTGAATACGGTGAGATATTATCCCATGTGAGATATGTCATACTCAGAAAATATCCTGAAGCTTCATGTGTTGACCCTTATGTCTCTGCTTGTGACGCTGAAGTCTTGGTCAGTCTCACTGTCACACTGTCTCACAGTCATGTGGTCACACTGTCACGATCAGTTGTCTTCTGTCTTGTGCCGTGCCAGTGATGGAAATTAACTCGAAAAACACAGGCCTTTCGGAATTGTTACTAGTCCTTAAAAATTAAGCAGACTCTTAAATTTAAATCTTTTTTTTCTTTTTCTTTTTTTTCTTTTTTTTAAATATTTTTTATTCAGTTCAGTATATGACATTAGAGTTATACATGGAGTAGCACGTCTTGTAGCATACTTGTTAGGTATAGGTTACCTATACAGCAGACAGCAGGTCAGCAAGTTTAAGTTCGGTACAGGTGTCCATCAAAGTTTACACATGGTGAAAACGGGCAAGTATTTGCCATATTTATTAACTAATCTTTTAACTCAATCTTTTAAGACTTGAAAGATTATGCCAGAATCGAGAGGCGATAATTAACAGCATTTGTTAAAAAAACAGGGCCTATAGCCAAGTAGAAGTATGATTATATTAGCCCGAGGTATTTTCTACTGGCCTCGGGCCTATTGGTGAGCGTTAATTTCCACCCTGTGTACTATTTTGTATTTATGTTGTTGTTTTTTAAAGACAATACCATTTAAACCACACAGTTATAAAGTATATAATTAAATATTGGGATGGTTATAAACAACAATTACCAGTTGGGTCCTTCACTCATCTTGAGTACCAGGGTGGTCGGGTAGCCTAGTGGTTAAAGTGTTCGCTCGTCACGCTGAAGACCCGGGTTCGATTCCCGACATAGGTACAATGTGTGAAGCCCATTTCTGGTGTCCCCTGCTGTGATATTGCTGGAATATTGCTAAAAGCAGCTTAAAACCAAACTCACTCACTCACTCACTCATCTTGAGTACCATGCAGTAGAGTAGAGTTAGTGACCCATCACCTACAGTCTGGGATGAGTTCTCTGTGACAGGGTCACTCACTCACTCACTCACTCACTCACTCATCTTGAGTACCATGCAGTAGAGTAGAGTTACTGACCCATCACCTACAGTCTGGGATGAGTTCTCTGTGACAGGGTCACTCACTCACTCACTCACTCACTCACTCACTCACTCACTCACTCATCTTGAGTACCATGCAGTAGAGTAGAGTTACTGACCCATCACCTACAGTCTGGGATGAGTTCTCTGTGACAGGGTCACTCACTCACTCACTCACTCACTCACTCACTCACTCATCTTGAGTACCATGCAGTAGAGTAGAGTTACTGACCCATCACCTACAGTCTGGGATGAGTTCTCTGTGACAGGGTCACTCACTCACTCACTCACTCACTCACTCACTCACTCACTCACTCACTCACTCACTCACTCACTCACTCACTCACTCACTCACTCACTCATCTTGAGTACCATGCAGTAGAGTAGAGTTACTGACCCATCACCTACAGTCTGGGATGAGTTCTCTGTGACAGGGTCACTCACTCACTCACTCACTCACTCACTCACTCACTCATCTTGAGTACCATGCAGTAGAGTAGAGTTACTGACCCATCACCTACAGTCTGGGATGAGTTCTCTGTGACAGGGTCACTCACTCACTCACTCACTCATCTTGAGTACCATGCAGTAGAGTAGAGTTACTGACCCATCACCTACAGTCTGGGATGAGTTCTCTGTGACAGGGTCACTCACTCACTCACTCACTCACTCACTCACTCACTCACTCACTCATCTTGAGTACCATGCAGTAGAGTAGAGTTACTGACCCATCACCTACAGTCTGGGATGAGTTCTCTGTGACAGGGTCACTCACTCACTCACTCACTCACTCACTCACTCACTCACTCATCTTGAGTACCATGCAGTTGCGTAGAGTTAGTGACCCATCACCTACAGTCTGGGATGAGTTCTCTGTGACAGGGTTGATGGTGTGTCTGTGTACCCTGATGGTGGGGATTTACTGACATCCTTTCAGTCACTGGTTTGTCTGGTCCATTACTCACAGCCTGCCATAGGGATAGAGCTGGAGTAATGCAGTCATCACTCACTCACTCACTCTCATTATCTGCTGAATGAGTTTTGTTTGTTTTGTGTGTTTGTTGTTTAACGCCGCAGTCAGCAATATTCCAGCTATATGACGGTAGTCTGTAAATAATCTTGCCAGGACCAGACATTCCAGTGATTGACATCATGAAAATTGATCCACACGAATGGGATACGATGACATGCATCAACCAAGTCAGCAACCCTGATCACCCGATCCCGTTAGTCGCCTCTTACGACAAGCATAGTCGCCCTTTAAGGCAAGCATGGGTTGCTGAAGACCTATTCTACCCGGGATTCTACGGGATCTTCCCGGATGGCTGAATGAGTAAACACCTCTGCATGGATGTTGACATTAACACTAGGCTGCACAATCACAAGAACTTAGGGCTCTAATTCTCACCAATTCCTCAACAAAACAATTCTGGAAGGTTTTACGATGCACTTAACATATCCCTGAATAGTTGTATGCAATGTTCTCTCGACTTTCTTGAGACGTGATGCACTTGTTGAGGTAGAAATATATTACTTTGGCACATATATAACATGTTTGACTTGATCTTTCATGCAAAGCATTCATGTGAACAAACACTTTGTTCCCATATTTTGTTTTTTATGTTGAATTTTTGTCATGCTTGACTCTGCTGTTTTTAAGTTGCATGCCTGTGCTTGCCCTTATTTGCTTACCCAGCATGCTTTGCCTAATGCTTTCCTCATGCTTCACTCACATTTTACAGGAACTATTTTCTCCGTGACAGGAAACGCTCCCCCCCAGTTACATCGACTTCCAAGTGAATATGCCTGCCCACCTGCCCATATGCCCAGGGCCAAACAGCCAGCTCCTGTTCAGTCACAGTAAGTACAGCAAACCTGAGCCTCTCAACCCCACAGTCACACACCTCCCCCACAGTTACACACCTCCCCAACAGTCACACACCAGCACCACAGTCACACACCTCCCCCACAGTTACACACCTCCCCCACAGTCATACACCTCCCCCACAGTCATACACCTCCCCCACAGTTACACACCTCCCCAACAGTCACACACCTCCACCACAGTCACACACCTCCCCCACAGTTACACACCTCCCCAACAGTCACACACCTCCCCAACAGTCACACACCTCCCCCACAGTCACACACCTCCCCCACAGTTACACACCTCCCCCACAGTCACACACCTCCCCCACAGTCACACACCTCCCCCGTATACCAACGCCTCCACCTCACAGGCCCACACCTCCATCCCACACCTCCATCCCACAGACCCACACCTCCATCCCACACCTCCATCCAACACCTCCATCCCACACCTCCATCCCACACCTCCATCCCACAGGTCAACACCTCCATCCCACACCTCCATCCCACAGGTCAACACCTCCATCCCACACCTCCATCCCACAGGTCAACACCTCCATCCCACAAACCCACACCTCCATCCCACAGACCCACACCTCCATCCCACACCTCCATCCCACAGACCTCCACCCCATACACCTCCACCCCACAATGACACACCTTCACCCCACAGGCCCACACCTCCACCCCACTATTACACTCCTTCACCCCACGGACAAACACCTCCACCTTTCACAAGGGGAGGGACTATAGAATCATTGAGGGGGAGAGGGTATATGGAATCATTGACGGGGGGGGGGGGGGGGGGGTATATGGAGTCATTAAGGGGTAGGAAATATAGAATCAATGAGGGGGAGGGTATATGGAATCATTGAGGGGAGGGTATATGGAATCATTGAGGGGGGAGGGTTTATCAAGTCATTGATGGGGAGGGAATATCGAGTCATTGAGGGGTAGGGTATATGGAATCATTGATGGGGAGTGTATATCGAGTCATTGAAGGGGAAGGATCCTGTAATCCCCCTGCATTCCAGCTCTTTTACTGATATGGAATGTAGGTTGGGTGATAGTTCAAGATGTACGTGCAAACTTGAAGACATGTGCATAAATATGCATGGTTACGATACAAAAAGATGAGCATACATCTGGCACAAAATAAATACAAAATCAAAAATAATTACATGTGTTTGTTGGGAAAATATGAATGTATGATAGTATTTTGATGTTGTTTCTATGAGTTAATGAGATCGATCTGCCCACTATTCTACACTACTGTGACAGCTGGAACCATCAAGTATGGTTAATTAGTATTGGATGTGTGTGTTGTTTCAGTGGAGATGTGAATGATATTCCCCTGCCCGCTCGGCGCGAGGGACTGCGAGAGAACCAGGACCTAAACAAGGAGAACAATGGAACGATTGTGGGCAGTTTAAATGAGGAGCACGTCACCATACTCGTAGACCGGGGCTACGATCGCCTCAAAGCAGTGGAGGCCTTGAGAGTGTCGCACAACAACCTCAAAATGGCCGAGGACATTCTGGATACGTTTGTTAAAAACAATCGATGAAAAAAAGTAGGGAGTGTGATGATTCTACCAACCACCAGGGGGCACTGTCGCCACGTTTGATACGCCTGGACTGATTGTATTGAGAAGAGACGTGGGCAGAGTGCCATGTGACTTGAGACTGTTCTGCTGTAGACGTGTCGTAATCAAATAATTTATACTCACTCTACAATCAAAGTGAGGCTGCCTCGGTCTGGTCCTACCCCTCGCAGGTTCCTGGGGTCGTGTGGCGGAGAGTCACTTATGCTTTTAGTACGTTAGTATTTATGTCCGTATATCCCATGAGGCTGTGACTCTATTCATTTCAGCCGCACCAAGAGAGGAGACTTTTCTACTTTGTTTCTGTCACTGTAACATTGGGACACGCCCACAAGTTACGTTTTTGTCACTGTAACATTGGGACACACCCACAAGTTCCGTTTTTGTCACTGTAACCTTGGGGCACGCCCACAAGTTACATGTTTCTGTCACTGTAACATTGGGACACGCCCACAAGTTACATGTTTCTGTCACTGTAACATTGGGACACGCCCACAAGTTACATGTTTCTGTCACTGTAACATTGGGACACGCCCACAAGTTACATGTTTTTGTCACTGTAACCTTGGGACAGGCCCACAAGTTACATGTTTCTGTCACTGTAACATTGGGACACGCCCACAAATTGCCTATTTCTGTCGCTGTAATGTTGGGACAAGTATGCCATTCTTCAAGAGCTGGTTTTTCTCTTTGAATTGCATATCCACACGCCAGATGCACCTTTTGATAAACATGCCCTGGCCACTTGTACAAAGCATGTTGTTCGTCAAGCTGACACTCTGTTTACCATTTAGCCTGGTCA
>NW_025963901.1:0-76554 GCF_023055435.1 Haliotis rufescens
ATTGAAATTTTGCATGCGGGTAGACCTTGACCTCGGAGGTCACGTTTCCACCGTTCTTGAACCCGCAGATCACCTCTGTGAGCGGAGCTGATGGGCTCCATTATCCAACTGTAACATTGGCTCCAAAGTGAAAAATGTTTCGTTGAGAATGCTCATTTGACCTAAGGAGTTCGTCCTGCAAAGTCTGAGACTCCTACGGCGATTTGGACATTTTGGGTCGAAAATGCAGGTAAGGCTAACAACACCTGGCACTCAAATGCCACTCGGATGTCAAAGTTGTCGCAGCGCATTGAAATTTTGCATGCGGGTAGACCTTGACCTGGAGGTCACGTTTCCACCGTTCTTGACCCCAGATCACCTCTGTGAGCGGAGCTATGGGCTCCATTATCCAACTGTAACATTGGCTCCAAAGTGAAAAATGTTTCGTTGAGAATGCTCCATTTGACCTAAGGAGTCGTCCTGCAAAGTCTGAGACTCCTACGGCGATTTGACATTTTTGGTCGAAAATGCAGGTAAGGCTAACACCTGGCACTCAAATGCCACTCGGATGTCAAAGTTGTCGCAGCGCATTGAAATTTTGCATGCGGGTAGACCTTGACCTGGAGGTCACGTTTCCACCGTTCTTGACCCCAGATCAACTCTGTGAGCGGAGCTATGGGCTCCATTATCCAACTGTAACATTGGCTCCAAAGTGAAAAATGTTTCGTTGAGAATGCTCCATTTGACCTAAGGAGTCGTCCTGCAAAGTCTGAGACTCCTACGGCGATTTGACATTTTTGGTCGAAAATGCAGGTAAGGCTAACACCTGGCACTCAAATGCCACTCGGATGTCAAAGTTGTCGCAGCGCATTGAAATTTTGCATGCGGGTAGACCTTGACCTGGAGGTCACGTTTCCACCGTTCTTGACCCCAGATCAACTCTGTGAGCGGAGCTATGGGCTCCATTATCCAACTGTAACATTGGCTCCAAAGTGAAAAATGTTTCGTTGAGAATGCTCCATTTGACCTAAGGAGTCGTCCTGCAAAGTCTGAGACTCCTACGGCGATTTGACATTTTTGGTCGAAAATGCAGGTAAGGCTAACAACACCTGGCACTCAATGCCACTCGGATGTCAAAGTTGTCGCAGCGCATTGAAATTTGCATGCGGGTAGACCTTGACCTGGAGGTCACGTTTCCACCGTTCTTGACCCCAGATCAACTCTGTGAGCGGAGCTATGGGCTCCATTATCCAACTGTAACATTGGCTCCAAAGTGAAAAATGTTTCGTTGAGAATGCTCCATTTGACCTAAGGAGTCGTCCTGCAAAGTCTGAGACTCCTACGGCGATTTGACATTTTTGGTCGAAAATGCAGGTAAGGCTAACACCTGGCACTCAAATGCCACTCGGATGTCAAAGTTGTCGCAGCGCATTGAAATTTTGCATGCGGGTAGACCTTGACCTGGAGGTCACGTTTCCACCGTCTTGACCCCAGATCACCTCTGTGAGCGGAGCTATGGCTCCATTATCCAACTGTAACATTGGCTCCAAAGTGAAAAATGTTTCGTTGAGAATGCTCCATTTGACCTAAGGAGTCGTCCTGCAAAGTCTGAGACTCCTACGGCGATTTGACATTTTTTGTCGAAAATGCAGGTAAGGCTAACAACACCTGGCACTCAAATGCCACTCGGATGTCAAAGTTGTCGCAGCGCATTGAAATTTTGCATGCGGGTAGACCCTTGACCTGGAGGTCACGTTTCCACCGTTCTTGACCCCAGATCAACTCTGTGAGCGGAGCTATGGGCTCCATTATCCAACTGTAACATTGGCTCCAAAGTGAAAAATGTTTCGTTGAGAATGCTCCATTTGACCTAAGGAGTCGTCCTGCAAAGTCTGAGACTCC
Organism: Haliotis rufescens; assembly: GCF_023055435.1. NCBI lineage: Eukaryota > Metazoa > Mollusca > Gastropoda > Lepetellida > Haliotidae > Haliotis > Haliotis rufescens. Next base: position 1,882 of record NW_025963901.1, read on the forward strand.
TACGGCGATTTGACATTTTTGGTCGAAAATGCAGGTAAGGCTAACAACACCCTGGCACTCAAATGCCACTCGGATGTCAAAGTTGTCGCAGCGCATTGAAATTTTGCATGCGGGTAGACCTTGACCTGGAGGTCACGTTTCCACCGTTCTTGACCCCAGATCACCTCTGTGAGCGGAGCTATGGGCTCCATTATCCAACTGTAACATTGGCTCCAAAGTGAAAAATGTTTCGTTGAGAATGCTCCATTTGACCTAAGGAGTCGTCCTGCAAAGTCTGAGACTCCTACGGCGATTTGACATTTTTGGTCGAAAATGCAGGTAAGGCTAACAACACCTGGCACTCAAATGCCACTCGGATGTCAAAGTTGTCGCAGCGCATTGAAATTTTGCATGCGGGTAGACCTTGACCTGGAGGTCACGTTTCCACCGTTCTTGACCCCAGATCACCTCTGTGAGCGGAGCTATGGGCTCCATTATCCAACTGTAACATTGGCTCCAAAGTGAAAAATGTTTCGTTGAGAATGCTCCATTTGACCTAAGGAGTCGTCCTGCAAAGTCTGAGACTCCTACGGCGATTTGACATTTTTGGTCGAAAATGCAGGTAAGGCTAACAACACCTGGCACTCAAATGCCACTCGGATGTCAAAGTTGTCGCAGCGCATTGAAATTTTGCATGCGGGTAGACCTTGACCTGGAGGTCACGTTTCCACCGTTCTTGACCCCAGATCACCTCTGTGAGCGGAGCTATGGGCTCCATTATCCAACTGTAACATTGGCTCCAAAGTGAAAAATGTTTCGTTGAGAATGCTCCATTTGACCTAAGGAGTCGTCCTTCAAAGTCTGAGACTCCTACGGCGATTTGACATTTTTGGTCGAAAATGCAGGTAAGGCTAACACCTGGCACTCAAATGCCACTCGGATGTCAAAGTTGTCGCAGCGCATTGAAATTTTGCATGCGGGTAGACCTTGACCTGGGGGTCACGTTTCCACCGTTCTTAACCCCAGATCACCTCTGTGAGCGGAGCTATGGGCTCCATTATCCAACTGTAACATTGGCTCCAAAGTGAAAAATGTTTCGTTGAGAATGCTCCATTTGACCTAAGGAGTCGTCCTGCAAAGTCTGAGACTCCTACGGCGATTTGACATTTTTGGTCGAAAATGCAGGTAAGGCTAACAACACCTGGCACTCAAATGCCACTCGGATGTCAAAGTTGTCGCAGCGCATTGAAATTTTGCATGCGGGTAGACCTTGACCTGGGGGTCACGTTTCCACCGTTCTTAACCCCAGATCAACTCTGTGAGCGGAGCTATGGGCTCCATTATCCAACTGTAACATTGGCTCCAAAGTGAAAAATGTTTCGTTGAGAATGCTCCATTTGACCTAAGGAGTCGTCCTGCAAAGTCTGAGACTCCTACGGCGATTTGACATTTTTGGTCGAAAATGCAGGTAAGGGCTAACAACACCTGGCACTCAAATGCCACTCGGATGTCAAAGTTGTCGCAGCGCATTGAAATTTTGCATGCGGGTAGACCCTTGACCTGGAGGTCACGTTTCCACCGTTCTTGACCCCAGATCAACTCTGTGAGCGGAGCTATGGGCTCCATTATCCAACTGTAACATTGGCTCCAAAGTGAAAAATGTTTCGTTGAGAATGCTCCATTTGACCTAAGGAGTCGTCCTGCAAAGTCTGAGACTCCTACGGCGATTTGACATTTTTGGTCGAAAATGCAGGTAAGGCTAACAACACCTGGCACTCAAATGCCACTCGGATGTCAAAGTTGTCGCAGCGCATTGAAATTTTGCATGCGGGTAGACCTTGACCTGGAGGTCACGTTTCCACCGTTCTTGACCCCAGATCACCTCTGTGAGCGGAGCTATGGGCTCCATTATCCAACTGTAACATTGGCTCCAAAGTGAAAAATGTTTCGTTGAGAATGCTCCATTTGACCTAAGAGTCGTCCTGCAAAGTCTGAGACTCCTACGGCGATTTGACATTTTTGGTCGAAAATGCAGGTAAGGCTAACAACACCTGGCACTCAAATGCCACTCGGATGTCAAAGTTGTCGCAGCGCATTGAAATTTTGCATGCGGGTAGACCTTGACCTGGAGGTCACGTTTCCACCGTTCTTGACCCCAGATCACCTCTGTGAGCGGAGCTATGGGCTCCATTATCCAACTGTAACATTGGCTCCAAAGTGAAAAATGTTTCGTTGAGAATGCTCCATTTGACCTAAGGAGTCGTCCTGCAAAGTCTGAGACTCCTACGGCGATTTGACATTTTTGGTCGAAAATGCAGGTAAGGCTAACAACACCTGGCACTCAAATGCCACTCGGATGTCAAAGTTGTCGCAGCGCATTGAAATTTTGCATGCGGTAGACCTTGACCTGGGGGTCACGTTTCCACCGTTCTTAACCCCAGATCAACTCTGTGAGCGGAGCTATGGGCTCCATTATCCAACTGTAACATTGGCTCCAAAGTGAAAAATGTTTCGTTGAGAATGCTCCATTTGACCTAAGGAGTCGTCCTGCAAAGTCTGAGACTCCTACGGCGATTTGACATTTTTGGTCGAAAATGCAGGTAAGGCTAACAACAACCTGGCACTAAAATGCCACTCGGATGTCAAAGTTGTCGCAGCGCATTGAAATTTTGCATGCGGGTAGACCTTGACCTGGAGGTCACGTTTCCACCGTTCTTGACCCCAGATCAACTCTGTGAGCGGAGCTATGGGCTCCATTATCCAACTGTAACATTGGCTCCAAAGTGAAAAATGTTTCGTTGAGAATGCTCCATTTGACCTAAGGAGTCGTCCTGCAAAGTCTGAGACTCCTACGGCGATTTGACATTTTTGGTCGAAAATGCAGGTAAGGCTAACAACACCTGGCACTCAAATGCCACTCGGATGTCAAAGTTGTCGCAGCGCATTGAAATTTTGCATGCGGGTAGACCTTGACCTGGAGGTCACGTTTCCACCGTTCTTGACCCCAGATCACCTCTGTGAGCGGAGCTATGGGCTCCATTATCCAACTGTAACATTGGCTCCAAAGTGAAAAATGTTTCGTTGAGAATGCTCCATTTGACCTAAGGAGTCGTCCTGCAAAGTCTGAGACTCCTACGGCGATTTGACATTTTTGGTCGAAAATGCAGGTAAGGCTAACAACACCTGGCACTCAAATGCCACTCGGATGTCAAAGTTGTCGCAGCGCATTGAAATTTTGCATGCGGGTAGACCTTGACCTGGAGGTCACGTTTCCACCGTTCTTGACCCCAGATCAACTCTGTGAGCGGAGCTATGGGCTCCATTATCCAACTGTAACATTGGCTCCAAAGTGAAAAATGTTTCGTTGAGAATGCTCCATTTGACCTAAGGAGTCGTCCTGCAAAGTCTGAGACTCCTACGGCGATTTGACATTTTTGGTCGAAAATGCAGGTAAGGCTAACAACACCTGGCACTCAAATGCCACTCGGATGTCAAAGTTGTCGCAGCGCATTGAAATTTTGCATGCGGGTAGACCTTGACCTGGAGGTCACGTTTCCACCGTTCTTGACCCAGATCAACTCTGTGAGCGGAGCTATGGGCTCCATTATCCAACTGTAACATTGGCTCCAAAGTGAAAAATGTTTCGTTGAGAATGCTCCATTTGACCTAAGGAGTCGTCCTGCAAAGTCTGAGACTCCTACGGCGATTTGACATTTTTGGTCGAAAATGCAGGTAAGGCTAACAACACCTGGCACTCAAATGCCACTCGGATGTCAAAGTTGTCGCAGCGCATTGAAATTTTGCATGCGGGTAGACCTTGACCTGGAGGTCCACGTTTCCACCGTTCTTGACCCCAGATCACCTCTGTGAGCGGAGCTATGGGCTCCATTATCCAACTGTAACATTGGCTCCAAAGTGAAAAATGTTTCGTTGAGAATGCTCCATTTGACCTAAGAGTCGTCCTGCAAAGTCTGAGACTCCTACGGCGATTTGACATTTTTGGTCGAAAATGAAGGTAAGGCTAACAACACTGGCACTCAAATGCCACTCGGATGTCAAAGTTGTCGCAGCGCATTGAAATTTTGCATGCGGTTAGACCTTGACCTGGAGGTCACGTTTCCACCGTTCTTGACCCCAGATCACCTCTGTGAGCGGAGCTATGGGCTCCATTATCCAACTGTAACATTGGCTCCAAAGTGAAAAATGTTTCGTTGAGAATGCTCCATTTGACCTAAGGAGTCGTCCTGCAAAGTCTGAGACTCCTACGGCGATTTGACATTTTTGGTCGAAAATGCAGGTAAGGCTAACAACACCTGGCACTCAAATGCCACTCGGATGTCAAAGTTGTCGCAGCGCATTGAAATTTTGCATGCGGGTAGACCTTGACCTGGAGGTCACGTTTCCACCGTTCTTGACCCCAGATCAACTCTGTGAGCGGAGCTATGGGCTCCATTATCCAACTGTAACATTGGCTCCAAAGTGAAAAATGTTTCGTTGAGAATGCTCCATTTGACCTAAGGAGTCGTCCTGCAAAGTCTGAGACTCCTACGGCGATTTGACATTTTGGTCGAAAATGCAGGTAAGGCTAACAACACCTGGCACTCAAATGCCACTCGGATGTCAAAGTTGTCGCAGCGCATTGAAATTTTGCATGCGGGTAGACCTTGACCTGGAGGTCACGTTTCCACCGTTCTTGACCCCAGATCACCTCTGTGAGCGGAGCTATGGGCTCCATTATCCAACTGTAACATTGGCTCCAAAGTGAAAAATGTTTCGTTGAGAATGCTCCATTTGACCTAAGGAGTCGTCCTGCAAAGTCTGAGACTCCTACGGCGATTTGACATTTTTGGTCGAAAATGCAGGTAAGGCTAACAACACCTGGCACTCAAATGCCACTCGGATGTCAAAGTTGTCGCAGCGCATTGAAAATTTTGCATGCGGGTAGACCTTGACCTGGAGGTCACGTTTCCACCGTTCTTGACCCCAGATCAACTCTGTGAGCGGAGCTATGGGCTCCATTATCCAACTGTAACATTGGCTCCAAAGTGAAAAATGTTTCGTTGAGAATGCTCCATTTGACCTAAGGAGTCGTCCTGCAAAGTCTGAGACTCCTACGGCGATTTGACATTTTTGGTCGAAAATGCAGGTAAGGCTAACAACACCTGGCACTCAAATACCACTCGGATGTCAAAGTTGTCGCAGCGCATTGAAATTTTGCATGCGGGTTAGACCTTGACCTGGAGGTCACGTTTCCACCGTTCTTGACCCCAGATCACCTCTGTGAGCGGAGCTATGGGCTCCATTATCCAACTGTAACATTGGCTCCAAAGTGAAAAATGTTTCGTTGAGAATGCTCCATTTGACCTAAGGAGTCGTCCTGCAAAGTCTGAGACTCCTACGGCGATTTGACATTTTTGGTCGAAAATGCAGGTAAGGCTAACAACACCTGGCACTCAAATACCACTCGGATGTCAAAGTTGTCGCAGCGCATTGAAATTTTGCATGCGGGTAGACCTTGACCTGGAGGTCACGTTTCCACCGTTCTTGACCCCAGATCACCTCTGTGAGCGGAGCTATGGGCTCCATTATCCAACTGTAACATTGGCTCCAAAGTGAAAAATGTTTCGTTGAGAATGCTCCATTTGACCTAAGGAGTCGTCCTGCAAAGTCTGAGACTCCTACGGCGATTTGACATTTTTGGTCGAAAATGCAGGTCAGGCTAACAACACCTGGCACTCAAATGCCACTCGGATGTCAAAGTTGTCGCAGCGCATTGAAATTTTGCATGCGGGTAGACCTTGACCTGGAGGTCACGTTTCCACCGTTCTTGACCCCAGATCACCTCTGTGAGCGGAGCTATGGGCTCCATTATCCAACTGTAACATTGGCTCCAAAGTGAAAAATGTTTCGTTGAGAATGCTCCATTTGACCTAAGGAGTCGTCCTGCAAAGTCTGAGACTCCTACGGCGATTTGACATTTTTGGTCGAAAATGCAGGTAAGGCTAACAACACCTGGCACTCAAATGCCACTCGGATGTCAAAGTTGTCGCAGCGCATTGAAATTTTGCATGCGGGTAGACCTTGACCTGGAGGTCACGTTTCCACCGTTCTTGACCCCAGATCACCTCTGTGAGCGGAGCTATGGGCTCCATTATCCAACTGTAACATTGGCTCCAAAGTGAAAAATGTTTCGTTGAGATGGCTCCATTTGACCTAAGGAGTCGTCCTGCAAAGTCTGAGACTCCTACGGCGATTTGACATTTTTGGTCGAAAATGCAGGTAAGGCTAACACCTGGCACTCAAATGCCACTCGGATGTCAAAGTTGTCGCAGCGCATTGAAATTTTGCATGCGGGTAGACCTTGACCTGGAGGTCACGTTTCCACCGTTCTTGACCCCAGATCACTCTCTGTGAGCGGAGCTATGGGCTCCATTATCCAACTGTAACATTGGCTCCAAAGTGAAAAATGTTTCGTTGAGAATGCTCCATTTGACCTAAGGAGTCGTCCTGCAAAGTCTGAGACTCCTACGGCGATTTGACATTTTTGGTCGAAAATGCAGGTAAGGCTAACACCTGGCACTCAAATGCCACTCGGATGTCAAAGTTGTCGCAGCGCATTGAAATTTTGCATGCGGGTAGACCTTGACCTGGAGGTCACGTTTCCACCATTCTTGACCCCAGATCACCTCTGTGAGCGGAGCTATGGGCTCCATTATCCAACTGTAACATTGGCTCCAAAGTGAAAAATGTTTCGTTGAGAATGCTCCATTTGACCTAAGGAGTCGTCCTGCAAAGTCTGAGACTCCTACGGCGATTTGACATTTTTGGTCGAAAATGCAGGTAAGGCTAACACCTGGCACTCAAATGCCACTCGGATGTCAAAGTTGTCGCAGCGCATTGAAATTTTGCATGCGGGGTAGACCTTGACCTGGAGGTCACGTTTCCACCGTTCTTGACCCCAGATCAACTCTGTGAGCGGAGCTATGGGCTCCATTATCCAACTGTAACATTGGCTCCAAAGTGAAAATGTTTCGTTGAGAATGCTCCATTTGACCTAAGGAGTCGTCCTGCAAAGTCTGAGACTCCTACGGCGATTTGACATTTTTGGTCGAAAATGCAGGTATGGCTAACACCTGGCACTCAAATGCCACTCGGATGTCAAAGTTGTCGCAGCGCATTGAAATTTTACATGCGGGTAGACCTTGACCTGGAGGTCACGTTTCCACCGTTCTTGACCCCAGATCACCTCTGTGAGCGGAGCTATGGGCTCCATTATCCAACTGTAACATTGGCTCCAAAGTGAAAAATGTTTCGTTGAGAATGCTCCATTTGACCTAAGGAGTCGTCCTGCAAAGTCTGAGACTCCTACGGCGATTTGACATTTTGGTCGAAAATGCAGGTAAGGCTAACACCTGGCACTCAAATGCCACTCGGATGTCAAAGTTGTCGCAGCGCATTGAAATTTTGCATGCGGGTAGACCTTGACCTGGAGGTCACGTTTCCACCGTTCTTGACCCCAGATCACCTCTGTGAGCGGAGCTATGGGCTCCATTATCCAACTGTAACATTGGCTCCAAAGTGAAAAATGTTTCGTTGAGAATGCTCCATTTGACCTAAGGAGTCGTCCTGCAAAGTCTGAGACTCCTACGGCGATTTGACATTTTTGGTCGAAAATGCAGGTAAGGCTAACACCTGGCACTCAAATGCCACTCGGATGTCAAAGTTGTCGCAGCGCATTGAAATTTTGCATGCGGGTAGACCTTGACCTGGAGGTCACGTTTCCACCGTTCTTGACCCCAGATCACCTCTGTGAGCGGAGCTATGGGCTCCATTATCCAACTGTAACATTGGCTCCAAAGTGAAAAATGTTTCGTTGAGAATGCTCCATTTGACCTAAGGAGTCGTCCTGCAAAGTCTGAGACTCCTACGGCGATTTGACATTTTTGGTCGAAAATGCAGGTAAGGCTAACACCTGGCACTCAAATGCCACTCGGATGTCAAAGTTGTCGCAGCGCATTGAAATTTTGCATGCGGGTAGACCTTGACCTGGAGGTCACGTTTCCACCGTTCTTGACCCCAGATCAACTCTGTGAGCGGAGCTATGGGCTCCATTATCCAACTGTAACATTGGCTCCAAAGTGAAAAATGTTTCGTTGAGAATGCTCCATTTGACCTAAGGAGTCGTCCTGCAAAGTCTGAGACTCCTACGGCGATTTGACATTTTTGGTCGAAAATGCAGGTAAGGCTAACACCTGGCACTCAAATGCCACTCGGATGTCAAAGTTGTCGCAGCGCATTGAAATTTTGCATGCGGGTAGACCTTGACCTGGAGGTCACGTTTCCACCGTTCTTGACCCCAGATCACCTCTGTGAGCGGAGCTATGGGCTCCATTATCCAACTGTAACATTGGCTCCAAAGTGAAAAATGTTTCGTTGAGAATGCTCTATTTGACCTAAGGAGTCGTCCTGCAAAGTCTGAGACTCCTACGGCGATTTGACATTTTTGGTCGAAAATGCAGGTAAGGCTAACACCTGGCACTCAAATGCCACTCGGATGTCAAAGTTGTCGCAGCGCATTGAAATTTTGCATGCGGGTAGACCTTGACCTGGAGGTCACGTTTCCACCATTCTTGACCCCAGATCACCTCTGTGAGCGGAGCTATGGGCTCCATTATCCAACTGTAACATTGGCTCCAAAGTGAAAAATGTTTCGTTGAGAATGCTCCATTTGACCTAAGGAGTCGTCCTGCAAAGTCTGAGACTCCTACGGCGATTTGACATTTTTGGTCGAAAATGCAGGTATGGCTAACAACACCTGGCACTCAAATGCCACTCGGATGTCAAAGTTGTCGCAGCGCATTGAAATTTTGCATGCGGGTAGACCTTGACCTGGAGGTCACGTTTCCACCATTCTTGACCCCAGATCACCTCTGTGAGCGGAGCTATGGGCTCCATTATCCAACTGTAACATTGGCTCCAAAGTGAAAAATGTTTCGTTGAGAATGCTCCATTTGACCTAAGGAGTCGTCCTGCAAAGTCTGAGACTCCTACGGCGATTTGACATTTTTGGTCGAAAATGCAGGTAAGGCTAACACCTGGCACTCAAATGCCACTCGGATGTCAAAGTTGTCGCAGCGCATTGAAATTTTGCATGCGGGTAGACCTTGACCTGGAGGTCACGTTTCCACCGTTCTTGACCCCAGATCACCTCTGTGAGCGGAGCTATGGGCTCCATTATCCAACTGTAACATTGGCTCCAAAGTGAAAAATGTTTCGTTGAGAATGCTCCATTTGACCTAAGGAGTCGTCCTGCAAAGTCTGAGACTCCTACGGCGATTTGACATTTTTGGTCGAAAATGCAGGTAAGGCTAACACCTGGCACTCAAATGCCACTCGGATGTCAAAGTTGTCGCAGCGCATTGAAATTTTGCATGCGGGTAGACCTTGACCTGGAGGTCACGTTTCCACCGTTCTTGACCCCAGATCACCTCTGTGAGCGGAGCTATGGGCTCCATTATCCAACTGTAACATTGGCTCCAAAGTGAAAAATGTTTCGTTGAGAATGCTCCATTTGACCTAAGGAGTCGTCCTGCAAAGTCTGAGACTCCTACGGCGATTTGACATTTTTGGTCGAAAATGCAGGTAAGGCTAACACCTGGCACTCAAATGCCACTCGGATGTCAAAGTTGTCGCAGCGCATTGAAATTTTGCATGCGGGTAGACCTTGACCTGGAGGTCACGTTTCCACCGTTCTTGACCCCAGATCACCTCTGTGAGCGGAGCTATGGGCTCCATTATCCAACTGTAACATTGGCTCCAAAGTGAAAAATGTTTCGTTGAGAATGCTCCATTTGACCTAAGGAGTCGTCCTGCAAAGTCTGAGACTCCTACGGCGATTTGACATTTTTGGTCGAAAATGCAGGTAAGGCTAACACCTGGCACTCAAATGCCACTCGGATGTCAAAGTTGTCGCAGCGCATTGAAATTTTGCATGCGGGTAGACCTTGACCTGGAGGTCACGTTTCCACCGTTCTTGACCCCAGATCACCTCTGTGAGCGGAGCTATGGGCTCCATTATCCAACTGTAACATTGGCTCCAAAGTGAAAAATGTTTCGTTGAGAATGCTCCATTTGACCTAAGGAGTCGTCCTGCAAAGTCTGAGACTCCTACGGCGATTTGACATTTTTGGTCGAAAATGCAGGTAAGGCTAACACCTGGCACTCAAATGCCACTCGGATGTCAAAGTTGTCGCAGCGCATTGAAATTTTGCATGCGGGTAGACCTTGACCTGGAGGTCACGTTTCCACCGTTCTTGACCCCAGATCACCTCTGTGAGCGGAGCTATGGGCTCCATTATCCAACTGTAACATTGGCTCCAAAGTGAAAAATGTTTCGTTGAGAATGCTCCATTTGACCTAAGGAGTCGTCCTGCAAAGTCTGAGACTCCTACGGCGATTTGACATTTTTGGTCGAAAATGCAGGTAAGGCTAACACCTGGCACTCAAATGCCACTCGGATGTCAAAGTTGTCGCAGCGCATTGAAATTTTGCATGCGGGTAGACCTTGACCTGGAGGTCACGTTTCCACCGTTCTTGACCCCAGATCACCTCTGTGAGCGGAGCTATGGGCTCCATTATCCAACTGTAACATTGGCTCCAAAGTGAAAAATGTTTCGTTGAGAATGCTCCATTTGACCTAAGGAGTCGTCCTGCAAAGTCTGAGACTCCTACGGCGATTTGACATTTTTGGTCGAAAATGCAGGTAAGGCTAACACCTGGCACTCAAATGCCACTCGGATGTCAAAGTTGTCGCAGCGCATTGAAATTTTGCATGCGGGTAGACCTTGACCTGGAGGTCACGTTTCCACCGTTCTTGACCCCAGATCACCTCTGTGAGCGGAGCTATGGGCTCCATTATCCAACTGTAACATTGGCTCCAAAGTGAAAAATGTTTCGTTGAGAATGCTCCATTTGACCTAAGGAGTCGTCCTGCAAAGTCTGAGACTCCTACGGCGATTTGACATTTTTGGTCGAAAATGCAGGTAAGGCTAACACCTGGCACTCAAATGCCACTCGGATGTCAAAGTTGTCGCAGCGCATTGAAATTTTGCATGCGGGTAGACCTTGACCTGGAGGTCACGTTTCCACCGTTCTTGACCCCAGATCACCTCTGTGAGCGGAGCTATGGGCTCCATTATCCAACTGTAACATTGGCTCCAAAGTGAAAAATGTTTCGTTGAGAATGCTCCATTTGACCTAAGGAGTCGTCCTGCAAAGTCTGAGACTCCTACGGCGATTTGACATTTTTGGTCGAAAATGCAGGTAAGGCTAACACCTGGCACTCAAATGCCACTCGGATGTCAAAGTTGTCGCAGCGCATTGAAATTTTGCATGCGGGTAGACCTTGACCTGGAGGTCACGTTTCCACCGTTCTTGACCCCAGATCACCTCTGTGAGCGGAGCTATGGGCTCCATTATCCAACTGTAACATTGGCTCCAAAGTGAAAAATGTTTCGTTGAGAATGCTCCATTTGACCTAAGGAGTCGTCCTGCAAAGTCTGAGACTCCTACGGCGATTTGACATTTTTGGTCGAAAATGCAGGTAAGGCTAACACCTGGCACTCAAATGCCACTCGGATGTCAAAGTTGTCGCAGCGCATTGAAATTTTGCATGCGGGTAGACCTTGACCTGGAGGTCACGTTTCCACCATTCTTGACCCCAGATCACCTCTGTGAGCGGAGCTATGGGCTCCATTATCCAACTGTAACATTGGCTCCAAAGTGAAAAATGTTTCGTTGAGAATGCTCCATTTGACCTAAGGAGTCGTCCTGCAAAGTCTGAGACTCCTACGGCGATTTGACATTTTTGGTCGAAAATGCAGGTAAGGCTAACACCTGGCACTCAAATGCCACTCGGATGTCAAAGTTGTCGCAGCGCATTGAAATTTTGCATGCGGGTAGACCTTGACCTGGAGGTCACGTTTCCACCGTTCTTGACCCCAGATCACCTCTGTGAGCGGAGCTATGGGCTCCATTATCCAACTGTAACATTGGCTCCAAAGTGAAAAATGTTTCGTTGAGAATGCTCCATTTGACCTAAGGAGTCGTCCTGCAAAGTCTGAGACTCCTACGGCGATTTGACATTTTTGGTCGAAAATGCAGGTAAGGCTAACACCTGGCACTCAAATGCCACTCGGATGTCAAAGTTGTCGCAGCGCATTGAAATTTTGCATGCGGGTAGACCTTGACCTGGAGGTCACGTTTCCACCATTCTTGACCCCAGATCACCTCTGTGAGCGGAGCTATGGGCTCCATTATCCAACTGTAACATTGGCTCCAAAGTGAAAAATGTTTCGTTGAGAATGCTCCATTTGACCTAAGGAGTCGTCCTGCAAAGTCTGAGACTCCTACGGCGATTTGACATTTTTGGTCGAAAATGCAGGTATGGCTAACAACACCTGGCACTCAAATGCCACTCGGATGTCAAAGTTGTCGCAGCGCATTGAAATTTTGCATGCGGGTAGACCTTGACCTGGAGGTCACGTTTCCACCATTCTTGACCCCAGATCACCTCTGTGAGCGGAGCTATGGGCTCCATTATCCAACTGTAACATTGGCTCCAAAGTGAAAAATGTTTCGTTGAGAATGCTCCATTTGACCTAAGGAGTCGTCCTGCAAAGTCTGAGACTCCTACGGCGATTTGACATTTTTGGTCGAAAATGCAGGTAAGGCTAACACCTGGCACTCAAATGCCACTCGGATGTCAAAGTTGTCGCAGCGCATTGAAATTTTGCATGCGGGTAGACCTTGACCTGGAGGTCACGTTTCCACCGTTCTTGACCCCAGATCACCTCTGTGAGCGGAGCTATGGGCTCCATTATCCAACTGTAACATTGGCTCCAAAGTGAAAAATGTTTCGTTGAGAATGCTCCATTTGACCTAAGGAGTCGTCCTGCAAAGTCTGAGACTCCTACGGCGATTTGACATTTTTGGTCGAAAATGCAGGTAAGGCTAACACCTGGCACTCAAATGCCACTCGGATGTCAAAGTTGTCGCAGCGCATTGAAATTTTGCATGCGGGTAGACCTTGACCTGGAGGTCACGTTTCCACCGTTCTTGACCCCAGATCACCTCTGTGAGCGGAGCTATGGGCTCCATTATCCAACTGTAACATTGGCTCCAAAGTGAAAAATGTTTCGTTGAGAATGCTCCATTTGACCTAAGGAGTCGTCCTGCAAAGTCTGAGACTCCTACGGCGATTTGACATTTTTGGTCGAAAATGCAGGTAAGGCTAACACCTGGCACTCAAATGCCACTCGGATGTCAAAGTTGTCGCAGCGCATTGAAATTTTGCATGCGGGTAGACCTTGACCTGGGGGTCACGTTTCCACCGTTCTTAACCCCAGATCAACTCTGTGAGCGGAGCTATGGGCTCCATTATCCAACTGTAACATTGGCTCCAAAGTGAAAAATGTTTCGTTGAGAATGCTCCATTTGACCTAAGGAGTCGTCCTGCAAAGTCTGAGACTCCTACGGCGATTTGACATTTTTGGTCGAAAATGCAGGTAAGGCTAACAACACCTGGCACTCAAATGCCACTCGGATGTCAAAGTTGTCGCAGCGCATTGAAATTTTGCATGCGGGTAGACCTTGACCTGGAGGTCACGTTTCCACCGTTCTTGACCCCAGATCACCTCTGTGAGCGGAGCTATGGGCTCCATTATCCAACTGTAACATTGGCTCCAAAGTGAAAAATGTTTCGTTGAGAATGCTCCATTTGACCTAAGGAGTCGTCCTGCAAAGTCTGAGACTCCTACGGCGATTTGACATTTTTGGTCGAAAATGCAGGTAAGGCTAACACCTGGCACTCAAATGCCACTCGGATGTCAAAGTTGTCGCAGCGCATTGAAATTTTGCATGCGGGTAGACCTTGACCTGGAGGTCACGTTTCCACCGTTCTTGACCCCAGATCACCTCTGTGAGCGGAGCTATGGGCTCCATTATCCAACTGTAACATTGGCTCCAAAGTGAAAAATGTTTCGTTGAGAATGCTCCATTTGACCTAAGGAGTCGTCCTGCAAAGTCTGAGACTCCTACGGCGATTTGACATTTTTGGTCGAAAATGCAGGTAAGGCTAACACCTGGCACTCAAATGCCACTCGGATGTCAAAGTTGTCGCAGCGCATTGAAATTTTGCATGCGGGTAGACCTTGACCTGGAGGTCACGTTTCCACCGTTCTTGACCCCAGATCACCTCTGTGAGCGGAGCTATGGGCTCCATTATCCAACTGTAACATTGGCTCCAAAGTGAAAAATGTTTCGTTGAGAATGCTCTATTTGACCTAAGGAGTCGTCCTGCAAAGTCTGAGACTCCTACGGCGATTTGACATTTTTGGTCGAAAATGCAGGTAAGGCTAACACCTGGCACTCAAATGCCACTCGGATGTCAAAGTTGTCGCAGCGCATTGAAATTTTGCATGCGGGTAGACCTTGACCTGGAGGTCACGTTTCCACCATTCTTGACCCCAGATCACCTCTGTGAGCGGAGCTATGGGCTCCATTATCCAACTGTAACATTGGCTCCAAAGTGAAAAATGTTTCGTTGAGAATGCTCCATTTGACCTAAGGAGTCGTCCTGCAAAGTCTGAGACTCCTACGGCGATTTGACATTTTTGGTCGAAAATGCAGGTAAGGCTAACACCTGGCACTCAAATGCCACTCGGATGTCAAAGTTGTCGCAGCGCATTGAAATTTTGCATGCGGGTAGACCTTGACCTGGAGGTCACGTTTCCACCGTTCGTGACCCCAGATCACCTCTGTGAGCGGAGCTATGGGCTCCATTATCCAACTGTAACATTGGCTCCAAAGTGAAAAATGTTTCGTTGAGAATGCTCCATTTGACCTAAGGAGTCGTCCTGCAAAGTCTGAGACTCCTACGGCGATTTGACATTTTTGGTCGAAAATGCAGGTAAGGCTAACACCTGGCACTCAAATGCCACTCGGATGTCAAAGTTGTCGCAGCGCATTGAAATTTTGCATGCGGGTAGACCTTGACCTGGAGGTCACGTTTCCACCGTTCTTGACCCCAGATCACCTCTGTGAGCGGAGCTATGGGCTCCATTATCCAACTGTAACATTGGCTCCAAAGTGAAAAATGTTTCGTTGAGAATGCTCCATTTGACCTAAGGAGTCGTCCTGCAAAGTCTGAGACTCCTACGGCGATTTGACATTTTTGGTCGAAAATGCAGGTAAGGCTAACACCTGGCACTCAAATGCCACTCGGATGTCAAAGTTGTCGCAGCGCATTGAAATTTTGCATGCGGGTAGACCTTGACCTGGGGGTCACGTTTCCACCGTTCTTAACCCCAGATCAACTCTGTGAGCGGAGCTATGGGCTCCATTATCCAACTGTAACATTGGCTCCAAAGTGAAAAATGTTTCGTTGAGAATGCTCCATTTGACCTAAGGAGTCGTCCTGCAAAGTCTGAGACTCCTACGGCGATTTGACATTTTTGGTCGAAAATGCAGGTAAGGCTAACAACACCTGGCACTCAAATGCCACTCGGATGTCAAAGTTGTCGCAGCGCATTGAAATTTTGCATGCGGGTAGACCTTGACCTGGAGGTCACGTTTCCACCGTTCTTGACCCCAGATCACCTCTGTGAGCGGAGCTATGGGCTCCATTATCCAACTGTAACATTGGCTCCAAAGTGAAAAATGTTTCGTTGAGAATGCTCCATTTGACCTAAGGAGTCGTCCTGCAAAGTCTGAGACTCCTACGGCGATTTGACATTTTTGGTCGAAAATGCAGGTAAGGCTAACACCTGGCACTCAAATGCCACTCGGATGTCAAAGTTGTCGCAGCGCATTGAAATTTTGCATGCGGGTAGACCTTGACCTGGAGGTCACGTTTCCACCGTTCTTGACCCCAGATCACCTCTGTGAGCGGAGCTATGGGCTCCATTATCCAACTGTAACATTGGCTCCAAAGTGAAAAATGTTTCGTTGAGAATGCTCCATTTGACCTAAGGAGTCGTCCTGCAAAGTCTGAGACTCCTACGGCGATTTGACATTTTTGGTCGAAAATGCAGGTAAGGCTAACACCTGGCACTCAAATGCCACTCGGATGTCAAAGTTGTCGCAGCGCATTGAAATTTTGCATGCGGGTAGACCTTGACCTGGAGGTCACGTTTCCACCGTTCGTGACCCCAGATCACCTCTGTGAGCGGAGCTATGGGCTCCATTATCCAACTGTAACATTGGCTCCAAAGTGAAAAATGTTTCGTTGAGAATGCTCCATTTGACCTAAGGAGTCGTCCTGCAAAGTCTGAGACTCCTACGGCGATTTGACATTTTTGGTCGAAAATGCAGGTAAGGCTAACACCTGGCACTCAAATGCCACTCGGATGTCAAAGTTGTCGCAGCGCATTGAAATTTTGCATGCGGGTAGACCTTGACCTGGAGGTCACGTTTCCACCGTTCTTGACCCCAGATCACCTCTGTGAGCGGAGCTATGGGCTCCATTATCCAACTGTAACATTGGCTCCAAAGTGAAAAATGTTTCGTTGAGAATGCTCCATTTGACCTAAGGAGTCGTCCTGCAAAGTCTGAGACTCCTACGGCGATTTGACATTTTTGGTCGAAAATGCAGGTAAGGCTAACACCTGGCACTCAAATGCCACTCGGATGTCAAAGTTGTCGCAGCGCATTGAAATTTTGCATGCGGGTAGACCTTGACCTGGGGGTCACGTTTCCACCGTTCTTAACCCCAGATCAACTCTGTGAGCGGAGCTATGGGCTCCATTATCCAACTGTAACATTGGCTCCAAAGTGAAAAATGTTTCGTTGAGAATGCTCCATTTGACCTAAGGAGTCGTCCTGCAAAGTCTGAGACTCCTACGGCGATTTGACATTTTTGGTCGAAAATGCAGGTAAGGCTAACAACACCTGGCACTCAAATGCCACTCGGATGTCAAAGTTGTCGCAGCGCATTGAAATTTTGCATGCGGGTAGACCTTGACCTGGAGGTCACGTTTCCACCGTTCTTGACCCCAGATCACCTCTGTGAGCGGAGCTATGGGCTCCATTATCCAACTGTAACATTGGCTCCAAAGTGAAAAATGTTTCGTTGAGAATGCTCCATTTGACCTAAGGAGTCGTCCTGCAAAGTCTGAGACTCCTACGGCGATTTGACATTTTTGGTCGAAAATGCAGGTAAGGCTAACACCTGGCACTCAAATGCCACTCGGATGTCAAAGTTGTCGCAGCGCATTGAAATTTTGCATGCGGGTAGACCTTGACCTGGAGGTCACGTTTCCACCGTTCTTGACCCCAGATCACCTCTGTGAGCGGAGCTATGGGCTCCATTATCCAACTGTAACATTGGCTCCAAAGTGAAAAATGTTTCGTTGAGAATGCTCCATTTGACCTAAGGAGTCGTCCTGCAAAGTCTGAGACTCCTACGGCGATTTGACATTTTTGGTCGAAAATGCAGGTAAGGCTAACACCTGGCACTCAAATGCCACTCGGATGTCAAAGTTGTCGCAGCGCATTGAAATTTTGCATGCGGGTAGACCTTGACCTGGAGGTCACGTTTCCACCATTCTTGACCCCAGATCACCTCTGTGAGCGGAGCTATGGGCTCCATTATCCAACTGTAACATTGGCTCCAAAGTGAAAAATGTTTCGTTGAGAATGCTCCATTTGACCTAAGGAGTCGTCCTGCAAAGTCTGAGACTCCTACGGCGATTTGACATTTTTGGTCGAAAATGCAGGTATGGCTAACAACACCTGGCACTCAAATGCCACTCGGATGTCAAAGTTGTCGCAGCGCATTGAAATTTTGCATGCGGGTAGACCTTGACCTGGAGGTCACGTTTCCACCATTCTTGACCCCAGATCACCTCTGTGAGCGGAGCTATGGGCTCCATTATCCAACTGTAACATTGGCTCCAAAGTGAAAAATGTTTCGTTGAGAATGCTCCATTTGACCTAAGGAGTCGTCCTGCAAAGTCTGAGACTCCTACGGCGATTTGACATTTTTGGTCGAAAATGCAGGTAAGGCTAACACCTGGCACTCAAATGCCACTCGGATGTCAAAGTTGTCGCAGCGCATTGAAATTTTGCATGCGGGTAGACCTTGACCTGGAGGTCACGTTTCCACCGTTCTTGACCCCAGATCACCTCTGTGAGCGGAGCTATGGGCTCCATTATCCAACTGTAACATTGGCTCCAAAGTGAAAAATGTTTCATTGAGAATGCTCCATTTGACCTAAGGAGTCGTCCTGCAAAGTCTGAGACTCCTACGGCGATTTGACATTTTTGGTCGAAAATGCAGGTAAGGCTAACACCTGGCACTCAAATGCCACTCGGATGTCAAAGTTGTCGCAGCGCATTGAAATTTTGCATGCGGGTAGACCTTGACCTGGAGGTCACGTTTCCACCGTTCTTGACCCCAGATCACCTCTGTGAGCGGAGCTATGGGCTCCATTATCCAACTGTAACATTGGCTCCAAAGTGAAAAATGTTTCGTTGAGAATGCTCCATTTGACCTAAGGAGTCGTCCTGCAAAGTCTGAGACTCCTACGGCGATTTGACATTTTTGGTCGAAAATGCAGGTAAGGCTAACACCTGGCACTCAAATGCCACTCGGATGTCAAAGTTGTCGCAGCGCATTGAAATTTTGCATGCGGGTAGACCTTGACCTGGGGGTCACGTTTCCACCGTTCTTAACCCCAGATCAACTCTGTGAGCGGAGCTATGGGCTCCATTATCCAACTGTAACATTGGCTCCAAAGTGAAAAATGTTTCGTTGAGAATGCTCCATTTGACCTAAGGAGTCGTCCTGCAAAGTCTGAGACTCCTACGGCGATTTGACATTTTTGGTCGAAAATGCAGGTAAGGCTAACAACACCTGGCACTCAAATGCCACTCGGATGTCAAAGTTGTCGCAGCGCATTGAAATTTTGCATGCGGGTAGACCTTGACCTGGAGGTCACGTTTCCACCGTTCTTGACCCCAGATCACCTCTGTGAGCGGAGCTATGGGCTCCATTATCCAACTGTAACATTGGCTCCAAAGTGAAAAATGTTTCGTTGAGAATGCTCCATTTGACCTAAGGAGTCGTCCTGCAAAGTCTGAGACTCCTACGGCGATTTGACATTTTTGGTCGAAAATGCAGGTAAGGCTAACACCTGGCACTCAAATGCCACTCGGATGTCAAAGTTGTCGCAGCGCATTGAAATTTTGCATGCGGGTAGACCTTGACCTGGAGGTCACGTTTCCACCATTCTTGACCCCAGATCACCTCTGTGAGCGGAGCTATGGGCTCCATTATCCAACTGTAACATTGGCTCCAAAGTGAAAAATGTTTCGTTGAGAATGCTCCATTTGACCTAAGGAGTCGTCCTGCAAAGTCTGAGACTCCTACGGCGATTTGACATTTTTGGTCGAAAATGCAGGTATGGCTAACAACACCTGGCACTCAAATGCCACTCGGATGTCAAAGTTGTCGCAGCGCATTGAAATTTTGCATGCGGGTAGACCTTGACCTGGAGGTCACGTTTCCACCGTTCTTGACCCCAGATCACCTCTGTGAGCGGAGCTATGGGCTCCATTATCCAACTGTAACATTGGCTCCAAAGTGAAAAATGTTTCGTTGAGAATGCTCCATTTGACCTAAGGAGTCGTCCTGCAAAGTCTGAGACTCCTACGGCGATTTGACATTTTTGGTCGAAAATGCAGGTAAGGCTAACACCTGGCACTCAAATGCCACTCGGATGTCAAAGTTGTCGCAGCGCATTGAAATTTTGCATGCGGGTAGACCTTGACCTGGAGGTCACGTTTCCACCGTTCTTGACCCCAGATCACCTCTGTGAGCGGAGCTATGGGCTCCATTATCCAACTGTAACATTGGCTCCAAAGTGAAAAATGTTTCGTTGAGAATGCTCCATTTGACCTAAGGAGTCGTCCTGCAAAGTCTGAGACTCCTACGGCGATTTGACATTTTTGGTCGAAAATGCAGGTAAGGCTAACACCTGGCACTCAAATGCCACTCGGATGTCAAAGTTGTCGCAGCGCATTGAAATTTTGCATGCGGGTAGACCTTGACCTGGAGGTCACGTTTCCACCGTTCTTGACCCCAGATCACCTCTGTGAGCGGAGCTATGGGCTCCATTATCCAACTGTAACATTGGCTCCAAAGTGAAAAATGTTTCGTTGAGAATGCTCCATTTGACCTAAGGAGTCGTCCTGCAAAGTCTGAGACTCCTACGGCGATTTGACATTTTTGGTCGAAAATGCAGGTAAGGCTAACACCTGGCACTCAAATGCCACTCGGATGTCAAAGTTGTCGCAGCGCATTGAAATTTTGCATGCGGGTAGACCTTGACCTGGAGGTCACGTTTCCACCGTTCTTGACCCCAGATCACCTCTGTGAGCGGAGCTATGGGCTCCATTATCCAACTGTAACATTGGCTCCAAAGTGAAAAATGTTTCGTTGAGAATGCTCCATTTGACCTAAGGAGTCGTCCTGCAAAGTCTGAGACTCCTACGGCGATTTGACATTTTTGGTCGAAAATGCAGGTAAGGCTAACACCTGGCACTCAAATGCCACTCGGATGTCAAAGTTGTCGCAGCGCATTGAAATTTTGCATGCGGGTAGACCTTGACCTGGAGGTCACGTTTCCACCGTTCTTGACCCCAGATCACCTCTGTGAGCGGAGCTATGGGCTCCATTATCCAACTGTAACATTGGCTCCAAAGTGAAAAATGTTTCGTTGAGAATGCTCCATTTGACCTAAGGAGTCGTCCTGCAAAGTCTGAGACTCCTACGGCGATTTGACATTTTTGGTCGAAAATGCAGGTAAGGCTAACACCTGGCACTCAAATGCCACTCGGATGTCAAAGTTGTCGCAGCGCATTGAAATTTTGCATGCGGGTAGACCTTGACCTGGAGGTCACGTTTCCACCATTCTTGACCCCAGATCACCTCTGTGAGCGGAGCTATGGGCTCCATTATCCAACTGTAACATTGGCTCCAAAGTGAAAAATGTTTCGTTGAGAATGCTCCATTTGACCTAAGGAGTCGTCCTGCAAAGTCTGAGACTCCTACGGCGATTTGACATTTTTGGTCGAAAATGCAGGTAAGGCTAACAACACCTGGCACTCAAATGCCACTCGGATGTCAAAGTTGTCGCAGCGCATTGAAATTTTGCATGCGGGTAGACCTTGACCTGGAGGTCACGTTTCCACCGTTCTTGACCCCAGATCACCTCTGTGAGCGGAGCTATGGGCTCCATTATCCAACTGTAACATTGGCTCCAAAGTGAAAAATGTTTCGTTGAGAATGCTCCATTTGACCTAAGGAGTCGTCCTGCAAAGTCTGAGACTCCTACGGCGATTTGACATTTTTGGTCGAAAATGCAGGTATGGCTAACAACACCTGGCACTCAAATGCCACTCGGATGTCAAAGTTGTCGCAGCGCATTGAAATTTTGCATGCGGGTAGACCTTGACCTGGAGGTCACGTTTCCACCGTTCTTGACCCCAGATCACCTCTGTGAGCGGAGCTATGGGCTCCATTATCCAACTGTAACATTGGCTCCAAAGTGAAAAATGTTTCGTTGAGAATGCTCCATTTGACCTAAGGAGTCGTCCTGCAAAGTCTGAGACTCCTACGGCGATTTGACATTTTTGGTCGAAAATGCAGGTAAGGCTAACACCTGGCACTCAAATGCCACTCGGATGTCAAAGTTGTCGCAGCGCATTGAAATTTTGCATGCGGGTAGACCTTGACCTGGAGGTCACGTTTCCACCGTTCTTGACCCCAGATCACCTCTGTGAGCGGAGCTATGGGCTCCATTATCCAACTGTAACATTGGCTCCAAAGTGAAAAATGTTTCATTGAGAATGCTCCATTTGACCTAAGGAGTCGTCCTGCAAAGTCTGAGACTCCTACGGCGATTTGACATTTTTGGTCGAAAATGCAGGTAAGGCTAACACCTGGCACTCAAATGCCACTCGGATGTCAAAGTTGTCGCAGCGCATTGAAATTTTGCATGCGGTTAGACCTTGACCTGGAGGTCACGTTTCCACCGTTCTTGACCCCAGATCACCTCTGTGAGCGGAGCTATGGGCTCCATTATCCAACTGTAACATTGGCTCCAAAGTGAAAAATGTTTCGTTGAGAATGCTCCATTTGACCTAAGGAGTCGTCCTGCAAAGTCTGAGACTCCTACGGCGATTTGACATTTTTGGTCGAAAATGCAGGTAAGGCTAACACCTGGCACTCAAATGCCACTCGGATGTCAAAGTTGTCGCAGCGCATTGAAATTTTGCATGCGGGTAGACCTTGACCTGGAGGTCACGTTTCCACCGTTCTTGACCCCAGATCACCTCTGTGAGCGGAGCTATGGGCTCCATTATCCAACTGTAACATTGGCTCCAAAGTGAAAAATGTTTCATTGAGAATGCTCCATTTGACCTAAGGAGTCGTCCTGCAAAGTCTGAGACTCCTACGGCGATTTGACATTTTTGGTCGAAAATGCAGGTAAGGCTAACACCTGGCACTCAAATGCCACTCGGATGTCAAAGTTGTCGCAGCGCATTGAAATTTTGCATGCGGTTAGACCTTGACCTGGAGGTCACGTTTCCACCGTTCTTGACCCCAGATCACCTCTGTGAGCGGAGCTATGGGCTCCATTATCCAACTGTAACATTGGCTCCAAAGTGAAAAATGTTTCGTTGAGAATGCTCCATTTGACCTAAGGAGTCGTCCTGCAAAGTCTGAGACTCCTACGGCGATTTGACATTTTTGGTCGAAAATGCAGGTAAGGCTAACACCTGGCACTCAAATGCCACTCGGATGTCAAAGTTGTCGCAGCGCATTGAAATTTTGCATGCGGGTAGACCTTGACCTGGAGGTCACGTTTCCACCGTTCTTGACCCCAGATCACCTCTGTGAGCGGAGCTATGGGCTCCATTATCCAACTGTAACATTGGCTCCAAAGTGAAAAATGTTTCGTTGAGAATGCTCCATTTGACCTAAGGAGTCGTCCTGCAAAGTCTGAGACTCCTACGGCGATTTGACATTTTTGGTCGAAAATGCAGGTAAGGCTAACACCTGGCACTCAAATGCCACTCGGATGTCAAAGTTGTCGCAGCGCATTGAAATTTTGCATGCGGGTAGACCTTGACCTGGAGGTCACGTTTCCACCGTTCTTGACCCCAGATCACCTCTGTGAGCGGAGCTATGGGCTCCATTATCCAACTGTAACATTGGCTCCAAAGTGAAAAATGTTTCGTTGAGAATGCTCCATTTGACCTAAGGAGTCGTCCTGCAAAGTCTGAGACTCCTACGGCGATTTGACATTTTTGGTCGAAAATGCAGGTAAGGCTAACACCTGGCACTCAAATGCCACTCGGATGTCAAAGTTGTCGCAGCGCATTGAAATTTCGCATGCGGGTAGACCTTGACCTGGAGGTCACGTTTCCACCGTTCTTGACCCCAGATCACCTCTGTGAGCGGAGCTATGGGCTCCATTATCCAACTGTAACATTGGCTCCAAAGTGAAAAATGTTTCGTTGAGAATGCTCCATTTGACCTAAGGAGTCGTCCTGCAAAGTCTGAGACTCCTACGGCGATTTGACATTTTTGGTCGAAAATGCAGGTAAGGCTAACACCTGGCACTCAAATGCCACTCGGATGTCAAAGTTGTCGCAGCGCATTGAAATTTTGCATGCGGGTAGACCTTGACCTGGAGGTCACGTTTCCACCGTTCTTGACCCCAGATCACCTCTGTGAGCGGAGCTATGGGCTCCATTATCCAACTGTAACATTGGCTCCAAAGTGAAAAATGTTTCGTTGAGAATGCTCCATTTGACCTAAGGAGTCGTCCTGCAAAGTCTGAGACTCCTACGGCGATTTGACATTTTTGGTCGAAAATGCAGGTAAGGCTAACACCTGGCACTCAAATGCCACTCGGATGTCAAAGTTGTCGCAGCGCATTGAAATTTTGCATGCGGGTAGACCTTGACCTGGAGGTCACGTTTCCACCGTTCTTGACCCCAGATCACCTCTGTGAGCGGAGCTATGGGCTCCATTATCCAACTGTAACATTGGCTCCAAAGTGAAAAATGTTTCGTTGAGAATGCTCCATTTGACCTAAGGAGTCGTCCTGCAAAGTCTGAGACTCCTACGGCGATTTGACATTTTTGGTCGAAAATGCAGGTAAGGCTAACACCTGGCACTCAAATGCCACTCGGATGTCAAAGTTGTCGCAGCGCATTGAAATTTTGCATGCGGGTAGACCTTGACCTGGAGGTCACGTTTCCACCGTTCTTGACCCCAGATCACCTCTGTGAGCGGAGCTATGGGCTCCATTATCCAACTGTAACATTGGCTCCAAAGTGAAAAATGTTTCGTTGAGAATGCTCCATTTGACCTAAGGAGTCGTCCTGCAAAGTCTGAGACTCCTACGGCGATTTGACATTTTTGGTCGAAAATGCAGGTAAGGCTAACACCTGGCACTCAAATGCCACTCGGATGTCAAAGTTGTCGCAGCGCATTGAAATTTTGCATGCGGGTAGACCTTGACCTGGAGGTCACGTTTCCACCGTTCTTGACCCCAGATCACCTCTGTGAGCGGAGCTATGGGCTCCATTATCCAACTGTAACATTGGCTCCAAAGTGAAAAATGTTTCGTTGAGAATGCTCCATTTGACCTAAGGAGTCGTCCTGCAAAGTCTGAGACTCCTACGGCGATTTGACATTTTTGGTCGAAAATGCAGGTAAGGCTAACAACACCTGGCACTCAAATGCCACTCGGATGTCAAAGTTGTCGCAGCGCATTGAAATTTTGCATGCGGGTAGACCTTGACCTGGAGGTCACGTTTCCACCGTTCTTGACCCCAGATCACCTCTGTGAGCGGAGCTATGGGCTCCATTATCCAACTGTAACATTGGCTCCAAAGTGAAAAATGTTTCGTTGAGAATGCTCCATTTGACCTAAGGAGTCGTCCTGCAAAGTCTGAGACTCCTACGGCGATTTGACATTTTTGGTCGAAAATGCAGGTAAGGCTAACACCTGGCACTCAAATGCCACTCGGATGTCAAAGTTGTCGCAGCGCATTGAAATTTTGCATGCGGGTAGACCTTGACCTGGAGGTCACGTTTCCACCGTTCTTGACCCCAGATCACCTCTGTGAGCGGAGCTATGGGCTCCATTATCCAACTGTAACATTGGCTCCAAAGTGAAAAATGTTTCGTTGAGAATGCTCCATTTGACCTAAGGAGTCGTCCTGCAAAGTCTGAGACTCCTACGGCGATTTGACATTTTTGGTCGAAAATGCAGGTAAGGCTAACACCTGGCACTCAAATGCCACTCGGATGTCAAAGTTGTCGCAGCGCATTGAAATTTTGCATGCGGGTAGACCTTGACCTGGAGGTCACGTTTCCACCGTTCTTGACCCCAGATCACCTCTGTGAGCGGAGCTATGGGCTCCATTATCCAACTGTAACATTGGCTCCAAAGTAAAAAATGTTTCGTTGAGAATGCTCCATTTGACCTAAGGAGTCGTCCTGCAAAGTCTGAGACTCCTACGGCGATTTGACATTTTTGGTCGAAAATGCAGGTATGGCTAACAACACCTGGCACTCAAATGCCACTCGGATGTCAAAGTTGTCGCAGCGCATTGAAATTTTGCATGCGGGTAGACCTTGACCTGGAGGTCACGTTTCCACCGTTCTTGACCCCAGATCACCTCTGTGAGCGGAGCTATGGGCTCCATTATCCAACTGTAACATTGGCTCCAAAGTGAAAAATGTTTCGTTGAGAATGCTCCATTTGACCTAAGGAGTCGTCCTGCAAAGTCTGAGACTCCTACGGCGATTTGACATTTTTGGTCGAAAATGCAGGTAAGGCTAACACCTGGCACTCAAATGCCACTCGGATGTCAAAGTTGTCGCAGCGCATTGAAATTTTGCATGCGGGTAGACCTTGACCTGGAGGTCACGTTTCCACCGTTCTTGACCCCAGATCACCTCTGTGAGCGGAGCTATGGGCTCCATTATCCAACTGTAACATTGGCTCCAAAGTGAAAAATGTTTCGTTGAGAATGCTCCATTTGACCTAAGGAGTCGTCCTGCAAAGTCTGAGACTCCTACGGCGATTTGACATTTTTGGTCGAAAATGCAGGTAAGGCTAACACCTGGCACTCAAATGCCACTCGGATGTCAAAGTTGTCGCAGCGCATTGAAATTTTGCATGCGGGTAGACCTTGACCTGGAGGTCACGTTTCCACCGTTCTTGACCCCAGATCACCTCTGTGAGCGGAGCTATGGGCTCCATTATCCAACTGTAACATTGGCTCCAAAGTGAAAAATGTTTCGTTGAGAATGCTCCATTTGACCTAAGGAGTCGTCCTGCAAAGTCTGAGACTCCTACGGCGATTTGACATTTTTGGTCGAAAATGCAGGTAAGGCTAACACCTGGCACTCAAATGCCACTCGGATGTCAAAGTTGTCGCAGCGCATTGAAATTTTGCATGCGGGTAGACCTTGACCTGGAGGTCACGTTTCCACCGTTCTTGACCCCAGATCACCTCTGTGAGCGGAGCTATGGGCTCCATTATCCAACTGTAACATTGGCTCCAAAGTAAAAAATGTTTCGTTGAGAATGCTCCATTTGACCTAAGGAGTCGTCCTGCAAAGTCTGAGACTCCTACGGCGATTTGACATTTTTGGTCGAAAATGCAGGTATGGCTAACAACACCTGGCACTCAAATGCCACTCGGATGTCAAAGTTGTCGCAGCGCATTGAAATTTTGCATGCGGGTAGACCTTGACCTGGAGGTCACGTTTCCACCGTTCTTGACCCCAGATCACCTCTGTGAGCGGAGCTATGGGCTCCATTATCCAACTGTAACATTGGCTCCAAAGTGAAAAATGTTTCGTTGAGAATGCTCCATTTGACCTAAGGAGTCGTCCTGCAAAGTCTGAGACTCCTACGGCGATTTGACATTTTTGGTCGAAAATGCAGGTATGGCTAACAACACCTGGCACTCAAATGCCACTCGGATGTCAAAGTTGTCGCAGCGCATTGAAATTTTGCATGCGGGTAGACCTTGACCTGGAGGTCACGTTTCCACCGTTCTTGACCCCAGATCACCTCTGTGAGCGGAGCTATGGGCTCCATTATCCAACTGTAACATTGGCTCCAAAGTGAAAAATGTTTCGTTGAGAATGCTCCATTTGACCTAAGGAGTCGTCCTGCAAAGTCTGAGACTCCTACGGCGATTTGACATTTTTGGTCGAAAATGCAGGTAAGGCTAACACCTGGCACTCAAATGCCACTCGGATGTCAAAGTTGTCGCAGCGCATTGAAATTTTGCATGCGGGTAGACCTTGACCTGGAGGTCACGTTTCCACCGTTCTTGACCCCAGATCACCTCTGTGAGCGGAGCTATGGGCTCCATTATCCAACTGTAACATTGGCTCCAAAGTGAAAAATGTTTCGTTGAGAATGCTCCATTTGACCTAAGGAGTCGTCCTGCAAAGTCTGAGACTCCTACGGCGATTTGACATTTTTGGTCGAAAATGCAGGTAAGGCTAACACCTGGCACTCAAATGCCACTCGGATGTCAAAGTTGTCGCAGCGCATTGAAATTTTGCATGCGGGTAGACCTTGACCTGGAGGTCACGTTTCCACCGTTCTTGACCCCAGATCACCTCTGTGAGCGGAGCTATGGGCTCCATTATCCAACTGTAACATTGGCTCCAAAGTGAAAAATGTTTCGTTGAGAATGCTCCATTTGACCTAAGGAGTCGTCCTGCAAAGTCTGAGACTCCTACGGCGATTTGACATTTTTGGTCGAAAATGCAGGTAAGGCTAACACCTGGCACTCAAATGCCACTCGGATGTCAAAGTTGTCGCAGCGCATTGAAATTTTGCATGCGGGTAGACCTTGACCTGGAGGTCACGTTTCCACCGTTCTTGACCCCAGATCACCTCTGTGAGCGGAGCTATGGGCTCCATTATCCAACTGTAACATTGGCTCCAAAGTGAAAAATGTTTCGTTGAGAATGCTCCATTTGACCTAAGGAGTCGTCCTGCAAAGTCTGAGACTCCTACGGCGATTTGACATTTTTGGTCGAAAATGCAGGTAAGGCTAACACCTGGCACTCAAATGCCACTCGGATGTCAAAGTTGTCGCAGCGCATTGAAATTTTGCATGCGGGTAGACCTTGACCTGGAGGTCACGTTTCCACCGTTCTTGACCCCAGATCACCTCTGTGAGCGGAGCTATGGGCTCCATTATCCAACTGTAACATTGGCTCCAAAGTGAAAAATGTTTCGTTGAGAATGCTCCATTTGACCTAAGGAGTCGTCCTGCAAAGTCTGAGACTCCTACGGCGATTTGACATTTTTGGTCGAAAATGCAGGTAAGGCTAACACCTGGCACTCAAATGCCACTCGGATGTCAAAGTTGTCGCAGCGCATTGAAATTTTGCATGCGGGTAGACCTTGACCTGGAGGTCACGTTTCCACCGTTCTTGACCCCAGATCACCTCTGTGAGCGGAGCTATGGGCTCCATTATCCAACTGTAACATTGGCTCCAAAGTGAAAAATGTTTCGTTGAGAATGCTCCATTTGACCTAAGGAGTCGTCCTGCAAAGTCTGAGACTCCTACGGCGATTTGACATTTTTGGTCGAAAATGCAGGTAAGGCTAACACCTGGCACTCAAATGCCACTCGGATGTCAAAGTTGTCGCAGCGCATTGAAATTTTGCATGCGGGTAGACCTTGACCTGGAGGTCACGTTTCCACCGTTCTTGACCCCAGATCACCTCTGTGAGCGGAGCTATGGGCTCCATTATCCAACTGTAACATTGGCTCCAAAGTAAAAAATGTTTCGTTGAGAATGCTCCATTTGACCTAAGGAGTCGTCCTGCAAAGTCTGAGACTCCTACGGCGATTTGACATTTTTGGTCGAAAATGCAGGTATGGCTAACAACACCTGGCACTCAAATGCCACTCGGATGTCAAAGTTGTCGCAGCGCATTGAAATTTTGCATGCGGGTAGACCTTGACCTGGAGGTCACGTTTCCACCGTTCTTGACCCCAGATCACCTCTGTGAGCGGAGCTATGGGCTCCATTATCCAACTGTAACATTGGCTCCAAAGTGAAAAATGTTTCGTTGAGAATGCTCCATTTGACCTAAGGAGTCGTCCTGCAAAGTCTGAGACTCCTACGGCGATTTGACATTTTTGGTCGAAAATGCAGGTAAGGCTAACACCTGGCACTCAAATGCCACTCGGATGTCAAAGTTGTCGCAGCGCATTGAAATTTTGCATGCGGGTAGACCTTGACCTGGAGGTCACGTTTCCACCGTTCTTGACCCCAGATCACCTCTGTGAGCGGAGCTATGGGCTCCATTATCCAACTGTAACATTGGCTCCAAAGTGAAAAATGTTTCGTTGAGAATGCTCCATTTGACCTAAGGAGTCGTCCTGCAAAGTCTGAGACTCCTACGGCGATTTGACATTTTTGGTCGAAAATGCAGGTAAGGCTAACACCTGGCACTCAAATGCCACTCGGATGTCAAAGTTGTCACAGCGCATTGAAATTTTGCATGCGGGTAGACCTTGACCTGGAGGTCACGTTTCCACCGTTCTTGACCCCAGATCACCTCTGTGAGCGGAGCTATGGGCTCCATTATCCAACTGTAACATTGGCTCCAAAGTGAAAAATGTTTCGTTGAGAATGCTCCATTTGACCTAAGGAGTCGTCCTGCAAAGTCTGAGACTCCTACGGCGATTTGACATTTTTGGTCGAAAATGCAGGTAAGGCTAACACCTGGCACTCAAATGCCACTCGGATGTCAAAGTTGTCGCAGCGCATTGAAATTTTGCATGCGGGTAGACCTTGACCTGGAGGTCACGTTTCCACCGTTCTTGACCCCAGATCACCTCTGTGAGCGGAGCTATGGGCTCCATTATCCAACTGTAACATTGGCTCCAAAGTGAAAAATGTTTCGTTGAGAATGCTCCATTTGACCTAAGGAGTCGTCCTGCAAAGTCTGAGACTCCTACGGCGATTTGACATTTTTGGTCGAAAATGCAGGTAAGGCTAACACCTGGCACTCAAATGCCACTCGGATGTCAAAGTTGTCGCAGCGCATTGAAATTTTGCATGCGGGTAGACCTTGACCTGGAGGTCACGTTTCCATCGTTCTTGACCCCAGATCACCTCTGTGAGCGGAGCTATGGGCTCCATTATCCAACTGTAACATTGGCTCCAAAGTGAAAAATGTTTCGTTGAGAATGCTCCATTTGACCTAAGGAGTCGTCCTGCAAAGTCTGAGACTCCTACGGCGATTTGACATTTTTGGTCGAAAATGCAGGTAAGGCTAACACCTGGCACTCAAATGCCACTCGGATGTCAAAGTTGTCGCAGCCCATTGAAATTTTGCATGCGGGTAGACCTTGACCTGGAGGTCACGTTTCCACCGTTCTTGACCCCAGATCACCTCTGTGAGCGGAGCTATGGGCTCCATTATCCAACTGTAACATTGGCTCCAAAGTGAAAAATGTTTCGTTGAGAATGCTCCATTTGACCTAAGGAGTTGTCCTGCAAAGTCTGAGACTCCTACGGCGATTTGACATTTTTGGTCGAAAATGCAGGTAAGGCTAACACCTGGCACTCAAATGCCACTCGGATGTCAAAGTTGTCGCAGCGCATTGAAATTTTGCATGCGGGTAGACCTTGACCTGGAGGTCACGTTTCCACCGTTCTTGACCCCAGATCACCTCTGTGAGCGGAGCTATGGGCTCCATTATCCAACTGTAACATTGGCTCCAAAGTGAAAAATGTTTCGTTGAGAATGCTCCATTTGACCTAAGGAGTCGTCCTGCAAAGTCTGAGACTCCTACGGCGATTTGACATTTTTGGTCGAAAATGCAGGTATGGCTAACAACACCTGGCACTCAAATGCCACTCGGATGTCAAAGTTGTCGCAGCGCATTGAAATTTTGCATGCGGGTAGACCTTGACCTGGAGGTCACGTTTCCACCGTTCTTGACCCCAGATCACCTCTGTGAGCGGAGCTATTGGCTCCATTATCCAACTGTAACATTGGCTCCAAAGTGAAAAATGTTTCGTTGAGAATGCTCCATTTGACCTAAGGAGTCGTCCTGCAAAGTCTGAGACTCCTACGGCGATTTGACATTTTTGGTCGAAAATGCAGGTAAGGCTAACACCTGGCACTCAAATGCCACTCGGATGTCAAAGTTGTCGCAGCGCATTGAAATTTTGCATGCGGGTAGACCTTGACCTGGAGGTCACGTTTCCACCGTTCTTGACCCCAGATCACCTCTGTGAGCGGAGCTATGGGCTCCATTATCCAACTGTAACATTGGCTCCAAAGTGAAAAATGTTTCGTTGAGAATGCTCCATTTGACCTAAGGAGTTGTCCTGCAAAGTCTGAGACTCCTACGGCGATTTGACATTTTTGGTCGAAAATGCAGGTAAGGCTAACACCTGGCACTCAAATGCCACTCGGATGTCAAAGTTGTCGCAGCGCATTGAAATTTTGCATGCGGGTAGACCTTGACCTGGAGGTCACGTTTCCACCATTCTTGACCCCAGATCACCTCTGTGAGCGGAGCTATGGGCTCCATTATCCAACTGTAACATTGGCTCCAAAGTGAAAAATGTTTCGTTGAGAATGCTCCATTTGACCTAAGGAGTCGTCCTGCAAAGTCTGAGACTCCTACGGCGATTTGACATTTTTGGTCGAAAATGCAGGTATGGCTAACAACACCTGGCACTCAAATGCCACTCGGATGTCAAAGTTGTCGCAGCGCATTGAAATTTTGCATGCGGGTAGACCTTGACCTGGAGGTCACGTTTCCACCGTTCTTGACCCCAGATCACCTCTGTGAGCGGAGCTATGGGCTCCATTATCCAACTGTAACATTGGCTCCAAAGTGAAAAATGTTTCGTTGAGAATGCTCCATTTGACCTAAGGAGTCGTCCTGCAAAGTCTGAGACTCCTACGGCGATTTGACATTTTTGGTCGAAAATGCAGGTAAGGCTAACACCTGGCACTCAAATGCCACTCGGATGTCAAAGTTGTCGCAGCGCATTGAAATTTTGCATGCGGGTAGACCTTGACCTGGAGGTCACGTTTCCACCGTTCTTGACCCCAGATCACCTCTGTGAGCGGAGCTATGGGCTCCATTATCCAACTGTAACATTGGCTCCAAAGTGAAAAATGTTTCGTTGAGAATGCTCCATTTGACCTAAGGAGTCGTCCTGCAAAGTCTGAGACTCCTACGGCGATTTGACATTTTTGGTCGAAAATGCAGGTAAGGCTAACACCTGGCACTCAAATGCCACTCGGATGTCAAAGTTGTCGCAGCGCATTGAAATTTTGCATGCGGGTAGACCTTGACCTGGAGGTCACGTTTCCACCGTTCTTGACCCCAGATCACCTCTGTGAGCGGAGCTATGGGCTCCATTATCCAACTGTAACATTGGCTCCAAAGTGAAAAATGTTTCGTTGAGAATGCTCCATTTGACCTAAGGAGTCGTCCTGCAAAGTCTGAGACTCCTACGGCGATTTGACATTTTTGGTCGAAAATGCAGGTAAGGCTAACACCTGGCACTCAAATGCCACTCGGATGTCAAAGTTGTCGCAGCGCATTGAAATTTTGCATGCGGGTAGACCTTGACCTGGAGGTCACGTTTCCACCGTTCTTGACCCCAGATCACCTCTGTGAGCGGAGCTATGGGCTCCATTATCCAACTGTAACATTGGCTCCAAAGTGAAAAATGTTTCGTTGAGAATGCTCCATTTGACCTAAGGAGTCGTCCTGCAAAGTCTGAGACTCCTACGGCGATTTGACATTTTTGGTCGAAAATGCAGGTAAGGCTAACACCTGGCACTCAAATGCCACTCGGATGTCAAAGTTGTCGCAGCGCATTGAAATTTTGCATGCGGGTAGACCTTGACCTGGAGGTCACGTTTCCACCGTTCTTGACCCCAGATCACCTCTGTGAGCGGAGCTATGGGCTCCATTATCCAACTGTAACATTGGCTCCAAAGTGAAAAATGTTTCATTGAGAATGCTCCATTTGACCTAAGGAGTCGTCCTGCAAAGTCTGAGACTCCTACGGCGATTTGACATTTTTGGTCGAAAATGCAGGTAAGGCTAACACCTGGCACTCAAATGCCACTCGGATGTCAAAGTTGTCGCAGCGCATTGAAATTTTGCATGCGGGTAGACCTTGACCTGGAGGTCACGTTTCCACCGTTCTTGACCCCAGATCACCTCTGTGAGCGGAGCTATGGGCTCCATTATCCAACTGTAACATTGGCTCCAAAGTGAAAAATGTTTCGTTGAGAATGCTCCATTTGACCTAAGGAGTCGTCCTGCAAAGTCTGAGACTCCTACGGCGATTTGACATTTTTGGTCGAAAATGCAGGTAAGGCTAACACCTGGCACTCAAATGCCACTCGGATGTCAAAGTTGTCGCAGCGCATTGAAATTTTGCATGCGGGTAGACCTTGACCTGGAGGTCACGTTTCCACCGTTCTTGACCCCAGATCACCTCTGTGAGCGGAGCTATGGGCTCCATTATCCAACTGTAACATTGGCTCCAAAGTGAAAAATGTTTCGTTGAGAATGCTCCATTTGACCTAAGGAGTCGTCCTGCAAAGTCTGAGACTCCTACGGCGATTTGACATTTTTGGTCGAAAATGCAGGTAAGGCTAACACCTGGCACTCAAATGCCACTCGGATGTCAAAGTTGTCGCAGCGCATTGAAATTTTGCATGCGGGTAGACCTTGACCTGGAGGTCACGTTTCCACCGTTCTTGACCCCAGATCACCTCTGTGAGCGGAGCTATGGGCTCCATTATCCAACTGTAACATTGGCTCCAAAGTAAAAAATGTTTCGTTGAGAATGCTCCATTTGACCTAAGGAGTCGTCCTGCAAAGTCTGAGACTCCTACGGCGATTTGACATTTTTGGTCGAAAATGCAGGTATGGCTAACAACACCTGGCACTCAAATGCCACTCGGATGTCAAAGTTGTCGCAGCGCATTGAAATTTTGCATGCGGGTAGACCTTGACCTGGAGGTCACGTTTCCACCGTTCTTGACCCCAGATCACCTCTGTGAGCGGAGCTATGGGCTCCATTATCCAACTGTAACATTGGCTCCAAAGTGAAAAATGTTTCGTTGAGAATGCTCCATTTGACCTAAGGAGTCGTCCTGCAAAGTCTGAGACTCCTACGGCGATTTGACATTTTTGGTCGAAAATGCAGGTAAGGCTAACACCTGGCACTCAAATGCCACTCGGATGTCAAAGTTGTCGCAGCGCATTGAAATTTTGCATGCGGGTAGACCTTGACCTGGAGGTCACGTTTCCACCGTTCTTGACCCCAGATCACCTCTGTGAGCGGAGCTATGGGCTCCATTATCCAACTGTAACATTGGCTCCAAAGTGAAAAATGTTTCGTTGAGAATGCTCCATTTGACCTAAGGAGTCGTCCTGCAAAGTCTGAGACTCCTACGGCGATTTGACATTTTTGGTCGAAAATGCAGGTAAGGCTAACACCTGGCACTCAAATGCCACTCGGATGTCAAAGTTGTCGCAGCGCATTGAAATTTTGCATGCGGGTAGACCTTGACCTGGAGGTCACGTTTCCACCGTTCTTGACCCCAGATCACCTCTGTGAGCGGAGCTATGGGCTCCATTATCCAACTGTAACATTGGCTCCAAAGTGAAAAATGTTTCGTTGAGAATGCTCCATTTGACCTAAGGAGTCGTCCTGCAAAGTCTGAGACTCCTACGGCGATTTGACATTTTTGGTCGAAAATGCAGGTAAGGCTAACACCTGGCACTCAAATGCCACTCGGATGTCAAAGTTGTCGCAGCGCATTGAAATTTTGCATGCGGGTAGACCTTGACCTGGAGGTCACGTTTCCATCGTTCTTGACCCCAGATCACCTCTGTGAGCGGAGCTATGGGCTCCATTATCCAACTGTAACATTGGCTCCAAAGTGAAAAATGTTTCGTTGAGAATGCTCCATTTGACCTAAGGAGTCGTCCTGCAAAGTCTGAGACTCCTACGGCGATTTGACATTTTTGGTCGAAAATGCAGGTAAGGCTAACACCTGGCACTCAAATGCCACTCGGATGTCAAAGTTGTCGCAGCGCAGTTGAAATTTTGCATGCGGGTAGACCTTGACCTGGAGGTCACGTTTCCACCGTTCTTGACCCCAGATCACCTCTGTGAGCGGAGCTATGGGCTCCATTATCCAACTGTAACATTGGCTCCAAAGTGAAAAATGTTTCGTTGAGAATGCTCCATTTGACCTAAGGAGTCGTCCTGCAAAGTCTGAGACTCCTACGGCGATTTGACATTTTTGGTCGAAAATGCAGGTAAGGCTAACACCTGGCACTCAAATGCCACTCGGATGTCAAAGTTGTCGCAGCGCATTGAAATTTTGCATGCGGGTAGACCTTGACCTGGAGGTCACGTTTCCACCGTTCTTGACCCCAGATCACCTCTGTGAGCGGAGCTATGGGCTCCATTATCCAACTGTAACATTGGCTCCAAAGTGAAAAATGTTTCGTTGAGAATGCTCCATTTGACCTAAGGAGTCGTCCTGCAAAGTCTGAGACTCCTACGGCGATTTGACATTTTTGGTCGAAAATGCAGGTAAGGCTAACACCTGGCACTCAAATGCCACTCGGATGTCAAAGTTGTCGCAGCGCATTGAAATTTTGCATGCGGGTAGACCTTGACCTGGAGGTCACGTTTCCACCGTTCTTGACCCAGATCACCTCTGTGAGCGGAGCTATGGGCTCCATTATCCAACTGTAACATTGGCTCCAAAGTGAAAAATGTTTCGTTGAGAATGCTCCATTTGACCTAAGTGAGTCGTCCTGCAAAGTCTGAGACTCCTACGGCGATTTGACATTTTTGGTCGAAAATGCAGGTAAGGCTAACTAACACCTGGCACTCAAATGCCACTCGGATGTCAAAGTTGTCGCAGCGCATTGAAATTTTGCATGCGGGTAGACCTTGACCTGGAGGTCACGTTTCCACCGTTCTTGACCCCAGATCACCTCTGTGAGCGGAGCTATGGGCTCCATTATCCAACTGTAACATTGGCTCCAAAGTGAAAAATGTTTCGTTGAGAATGCTCCATTTGACCTAAGGAGTCGTCCTGCAAAGTCTGAGACTCCTACGGCGATTTGACATTTTTGGGTCGAAAATGCAGGTAAGGCTAACACCTGGCACTCAAATGCCACTCGGATGTCAAGTTGTCGCAGCGCATTGAAATTTTGCATGCGGGTAGACCTTGACCTGGAGGTCACGTTTCCACCGTTCTTGACCCCAGATCACCTCTGTGAGCGGAGCTATGGGCTCCATTATCCAACTGTAACATTGGCTCCAAAGTGAAAAATGTTTCGTTGAGAATGCTCCATTTGACCTAAGGAGTCGTCCTGCAAAGTCTGAGACTCCTACGGCGATTTGAACATTTTTGGTCGAAAATGCAGGTAAGGCTAACACCTGGCACTCAAATGCCACTCGGATGTCAAAGTTGTCGCAGCGCATTGAAATTTTGCATGCGGGTAGACCTTGACCTGGAGGTCACGTTTCCCATCCGTTCTTGACCCCAGATCACCTCTGTGAGCGAGCTATGGGCTCCATTATCCAACTGTAACATTGGCTCCAAAGTGAAAAATGTTTCGTTGAGAATGCTCCATTTGACCTAAGGAGTCGTCCTGCAAAGTCTGAGACTCCTACGGCGATTTGACATTTTTGGTCGAAAATGCAGGTAAGGCTAACACCTGGCACTCAAATGCCACTCGGATGTCAAAGTTGTCGCAGCGCATTGAAATTTTGCATGCGGGTAGACCTTGACCTGGAGGTCACGTTTCCATCGTTCTTGACCCCAGATCACCTCTGTGAGCGGAGCTATGGGGCTCCATTATCCAACTGTAACATTGGCTCCAAAGTGAAAAATGTTTCGTTGAGAATGCTCCATTTGACCTAAGGAGTCGTCCTGCAAAGTCTGAGACTCCTACGGCGATTTGACATTTTTGGTCGAAAATGCAGGTAAGGCTAACACCTGGCACTCAAATGCCACTCGGATGTCAAAGTTGTCGCAGCGCGTTGAAATTTTGCATGCGGGTAGACCTTGACCTGGAGGTCACGTTTCCACCGTTCTTGACCCCAGATCACCTCTGTGAGCGGAGCTATGGGCTCCATTATCCAACTGTAACATTGGCTCCAAAGTGAAAAATGTTTCGTTGAGAATGCTCCATTTGACCTAAGGAGTCGTCCTGCAAAGTCTGAGACTCCTACGGCGATTTGACATTTTTGGTCGAAAATGCAGGTAAGGCTAACACCTGGCACTCAAATGCCACTCGGATGTCAAAGTTGTCGCAGCGCATTGAAATTTTGCATGCGGGTAGACCTTGACCTGGAGGTCACGTTTCCACCGTTCTTGACCCCAGATCACCTCTGTGAGCGGAGCTATGGGCTCCATTATCCAACTGTAACATTGGCTCCAAAGTGAAAAATGTTTCGTTGAGAATGCTCCATTTGACCTAAGGATGTCGTCCTGCAAAGTCTGAGACTCCTACGGCGATTTGACATTTTTGGTCGAAAATGCAGGTAAGGCTAACACCTGGCACTCAAATGCCACTCGGATGTCAAAGTTGTCGCAGCGCATTGAAATTTTGCATGCGGGTAGACCTTGACCTGGAGGTCACGTTTCCACCGTTCTTGACCCCAGATCACCTCTGTGAGCGGAGCTATGGGCTCCATTATCCAACTGTAACATTGGCTCCAAAGTGAAAAATGTTTCGTTGAGAATGCTCCATTTGACCTAAGGAGTCGTCCTGCAAAGTCTGAGACTCCTACGGCGATTTGACATTTTTGGTCGAAAATGCAGGTAAGGCTAACTAACACTGGCACTCAAATGCCACTCGGATGTCAAAGTTGTCGCAGCGCGCATTGAAATTTTGCATGCGGGTAGACCTTGACCTGGAGGTCACGTTTCCACCGTTCTTGACCCCAGATCACCTCTGTGAGCGGAGCTATGGGCTCCATTATCCAACTGTAACATTGGCTCCAAAGTGAAAAATGTTTCGTTGAGAATGCTCCATTTGACCTAAGGAGTCGTCCTGCAAAGTCTGAGACTCTACGGCGATTTGACATTTTTGGTCGAAAATGCAGGTAAGGCTAACACCTGGCACTCAAATGCCACTCGGATGTCAAAGTTGTCGCAGCGCATTGAAATTTTGCATGCGGGTAGACCTTGACCTGGAGGTCACGTTTCCACCGTTCTTGACCCCAGATCACCTCTGTGAGCGGAGCTATGGGCTCCATTATCCAACTGTAACATTGGCTCCAAAGTGAAAAATGTTTCGTTGAGAATGCTCCATTTGACCTAAGGAGTCGTCCTGCAAAGTCTGAGACTCCTACGGCGATTTGACATTTTTGGTCGAAAATGCAGGTAAGGCTAACAACACCTGGCACTCAAATGCCACTCGGATGTCAAAGTTGTCGCAGCGCATTGAAATTTTGCATGCGGGTAGACCTTGACCTGGAGGTCACGTTTCCACCGTTCTTGACCCCAGATCACCTCTGTGAGCGGAGCTATGGGCTCCATTATCCAACTGTAACATTGGCTCCAAAGTGAAAAATGTTTCGTTGAGAATGCTCCATTTGACCTAAGGAGTCGTCCTGCAAAGTCTGAGACTCCTACGGCGATTTGACATTTTTGGTCGAAAATGCAGGTAAGGCTAACACCTGGCACTCAAATGCCACTCGGATGTCAAAGTTGTCGCAGCGCATTGAAATTTTGCATGCGGGTAGACCTTGACCTGGAGGTCACGTTTCCACCGTTCTTGACCCCAGATCACCTCTGTGAGCGGAGCTATGGGCTCCATTATCCAACTGTAACATTGGCTCCAAAGTGAAAAATGTTTCGTTGAGAATGCTCCATTTGACCTAAGGAGTCGTCCTGCAAAGTCTGAGACTCCTACGGCGATTTGACATTTTTGGTCGAAAATGCAGGTAAGGCTAACAACACCTGGCACTCAAATGCCACTCGGATGTCAAAGTTGTCGCAGCGCATTGAAATTTTGCATGCGGGTAGACCTTGACCTGGAGGTCACGTTTCCACCGTTCTTGACCCCAGATCACCTCTGTGAGCGGAGCTATGGGCTCCATTATCCAACTGTAACATTGGCTCCAAAGTGAAAAATGTTTCGTTGAGAATGCTCCATTTGACCTAAGGAGTCGTCCTGCAAAGTCTGAGACTCCTACGGCGATTTGACATTTTTGGTCGAAAATGCAGGTAAGGCTAACACCTGGCACTCAAATGCCACTCGGATGTCAAAGTTGTCGCAGCGCATTGAAATTTTGCATGCGGGTAGACCTTGACCTGGAGGTCACGTTTCCACCGTTCTTGACCCCAGATCACCTCTGTGAGCGGAGCTATGGGCTCCATTATCCAACTGTAACATTGGCTCCAAAGTGAAAAATGTTTCGTTGAGAATGCTCCATTTGACCTAAGGAGTCGTCCTGCAAAGTCTGAGACTCCTACGGCGATTTGACATTTTTGGTCGAAAATGCAGGTATGGCTAACAACACCTGGCACTCAAATGCCACTCGGATGTCAAAGTTGTCGCAGCGCATTGAAATTTTGCATGCGGGTAGACCTTGACCTGGAGGTCACGTTTCCACCGTTCCTTACCCCAGATCACCTCTGTGAGCGGAGCTATGGGCTCCATTATCCAACTGTAACATTGGCTCCAAAGTGAAAAATGTTTCGTTGAGAATGCTCCATTTGACCTAAGGAGTCGTCCTGCAAAGTCTGAGACTCCTACGGCGATTTGACATTTTTGGTCGAAAATGCAGGTAAGGCTAACACCTGGCACTCAAATGCCACTCGGATGTCAAAGTTGTCGCAGCGCATTGAAATTTTGCATGCGGGTAGACCTTGACCTGGAGGTCACGTTTCCACCGTTCTTGACCCCAGATCACCTCTGTGAGCGGAGCTATGGGCTCCATTATCCAACTGTAACATTGGCTCCAAAGTGAAAAATGTTTCGTTGAGAATGCTCCATTTGACCTAAGGAGTCGTCCTGCAAAGTCTGAGACTCCTACGGCGATTTGACATTTTTGGTCGAAAATGCAGGTAAGGCTAACACCTGGCACTCAAATGCCACTCGGATGTCAAAGTTGTCGCAGCGCATTGAAATTTTGCATGCGGGTAGACCTTGACCTGGAGGTCACGTTTCCATCGTTCTTGACCCCAGATCACCTCTGTGAGC
This sequence comes from Haliotis rufescens, assembly GCF_023055435.1. NCBI lineage: Eukaryota > Metazoa > Mollusca > Gastropoda > Lepetellida > Haliotidae > Haliotis > Haliotis rufescens. Next base: position 42,232 of record NW_025963901.1, read on the forward strand.
GGAGCTATGGGCTCCATTATCCAACTGTAACATTGGCTCCAAAGTGAAAAATGTTTCGTTGAGAATGCTCCATTTGACCTAAGGAGTCGTCCTGCAAAGTCTGAGACTCCTACGGCGATTTGACATTTTTGGTCGAAAATGCAGGTAAGGCTAACACCTGGCACTCAAATGCCACTCGGATGTCAAAGTTGTCGCAGCGCATTGAAATCTTGCATGCGGGTAGACCTTGACCTGGAGGTCACGTTTCCACCGTTCTTGACCCCAGATCACCTCTGTGAGCGGAGCTATGGGCTCCATTATCCAACTGTAACATTGGCTCCAAAGTGAAAAATGTTTCGTTGAGAATGCTCCATTTGACCTAAGGAGTCGTCCTGCAAAGTCTGAGACTCCTACGGCGATTTGACATTTTTGGTCGAAAATGCAGGTAAGGCTAACACCTGGCACTCAAATGCCACTCGGATGTCAAAGTTGTCGCAGCGCATTGAAATTTTGCATGCGGGTAGACCTTGACCTGGAGGTCACGTTTCCACCGTTCTTGACCCCAGATCACCTCTGTGAGCGGAGCTATGGGCTCCATTATCCAACTGTAACATTGGCTCCAAAGTGAAAAATGTTTCGTTGAGAATGCTCCATTTGACCTAAGGAGTCGTCCTGCAAAGTCTGAGACTCCTACGGCGATTTGACATTTTTGGTCGAAAATGCAGGTATGGCTAACAACACCTGGCACTCAAATGCCACTCGGATGTCAAAGTTGTCGCAGCGCATTGAAATTTTGCATGCGGGTAGACCTTGACCTGGAGGTCACGTTTCCACCGTTCTTGACCCCAGATCACCTCTGTGAGCGGAGCTATGGGCTCCATTATCCAACTGTAACATTGGCTCCAAAGTGAAAAATGTTTCGTTGAGAATGCTCCATTTGACCTAAGGAGTCGTCCTGCAAAGTCTGAGACTCCTACGGCGATTTGACATTTTTGGTCGAAAATGCAGGTAAGGCTAACACCTGGCACTCAAATGCCACTCGGATGTCAAAGTTGTCGCAGCGCATTGAAATTTTGCATGCGGGTAGACCTTGACCTGGAGGTCACGTTTCCATCGTTCTTGACCCCAGATCACCTCTGTGAGCGGAGCTATGGGCTCCATTATCCAACTGTAACATTGGCTCCAAAGTGAAAAATGTTTCGTTGAGAATGCTCCATTTGACCTAAGGAGTCGTCCTGCAAAGTCTGAGACTCCTACGGCGATTTGACATTTTTGGTCGAAAATGCAGGTAAGGCTAACACCTGGCACTCAAATGCCACTCGGATGTCAAAGTTGTCGCAGCGCATTGAAATCTTGCATGCGGGTAGACCTTGACCTGGAGGTCACGTTTCCACCGTTCTTGACCCCAGATCACCTCTGTGAGCGGAGCTATGGGCTCCATTATCCAACTGTAACATTGGCTCCAAAGTGAAAAATGTTTCGTTGAGAATGCTCCATTTGACCTAAGGAGTCGTCCTGCAAAGTCTGAGACTCCTACGGCGATTTGACATTTTTGGTCGAAAATGCAGGTAAGGCTAACACCTGGCACTCAAATGCCACTCGGATGTCAAAGTTGTCGCAGCGCATTGAAATTTTGCATGCGGGTAGACCTTGACCTGGAGGTCACGTTTCCACCGTTCTTGACCCCAGATCACCTCTGTGAGCGGAGCTATGGGCTCCATTATCCAACTGTAACATTGGCTCCAAAGTGAAAAATGTTTCGTTGAGAATGCTCCATTTGACCTAAGGAGTCGTCCTGCAAAGTCTGAGACTCCTACGGCGATTTGACATTTTTGGTCGAAAATGCAGGTAAGGCTAACACCTGGCACTCAAATGCCACTCGGATGTCAAAGTTGTCGCAGCGCATTGAAATTTTGCATGCGGGTAGACCTTGACCTGGAGGTCACGTTTCCACCGTTCTTGACCCCAGATCACCTCTGTGAGCGGAGCTATGGGCTCCATTATCCAACTGTAACATTGGCTCCAAAGTGAAAAATGTTTCGTTGAGAATGCTCCATTTGACCTAAGGAGTCGTCCTGCAAAGTCTGAGACTCCTACGGCGATTTGACATTTTTGGTCGAAAATGCAGGTATGGCTAACAACACCTGGCACTCAAATGCCACTCGGATGTCAAAGTTGTCGCAGCGCATTGAAATTTTGCATGCGGGTAGACCTTGACCTGGAGGTCACGTTTCCACCGTTCTTGACCCCAGATCACCTCTGTGAGCGGAGCTATGGGCTCCATTATCCAACTGTAACATTGGCTCCAAAGTGAAAAATGTTTCGTTGAGAATGCTCCATTTGACCTAAGGAGTCGTCCTGCAAAGTCTGAGACTCCTACGGCGATTTGACATTTTTGGTCGAAAATGCAGGTATGGCTAACAACACCTGGCACTCAAATGCCACTCGGATGTCAAAGTTGTCGCAGCGCATTGAAATTTTGCATGCGGGTAGACCTTGACCTGGAGGTCACGTTTCCACCGTTCTTGACCCCAGATCACCTCTGTGAGCGGAGCTATGGGCTCCATTATCCAACTGTAACATTGGCTCCAAAGTGAAAAATGTTTCGTTGAGAATGCTCCATTTGACCTAAGGAGTCGTCCTGCAAAGTCTGAGACTCCTACGGCGATTTGACATTTTTGGTCGAAAATGCAGGTAAGGCTAACACCTGGCACTCAAATGCCACTCGGATGTCAAAGTTGTCGCAGCGCATTGAAATTTTGCATGCGGGTAGACCTTGACCTGGAGGTCACGTTTCCACCGTTCTTGACCCCAGATCACCTCTGTGAGCGGAGCTATGGGCTCCATTATCCAACTGTAACATTGGCTCCAAAGTGAAAAATGTTTCGTTGAGAATGCTCCATTTGACCTAAGGAGTCGTCCTGCAAAGTCTGAGACTCCTACGGCGATTTGACATTTTTGGTCGAAAATGCAGGTAAGGCTAACACCTGGCACTCAAATGCCACTCGGATGTCAAAGTTGTCGCAGCGCATTGAAATTTTGCATGCGGGTAGACCTTGACCTGGAGGTCACGTTTCCACCGTTCTTGACCCCAGATCACCTCTGTGAGCGGAGCTATGGGCTCCATTATCCAACTGTAACATTGGCTCCAAAGTGAAAAATGTTTCGTTGAGAATGCTCCATTTGACCTAAGGAGTCGTCCTGCAAAGTCTGAGACTCCTACGGCGATTTGACATTTTTGGTCGAAAATGCAGGTATGGCTAACAACACCTGGCACTCAAATGCCACTCGGATGTCAAAGTTGTCGCAGCGCATTGAAATTTTGCATGCGGGTAGACCTTGACCTGGAGGTCACGTTTCCACCGTTCCTTACCCCAGATCACCTCTGTGAGCGGAGCTATGGGCTCCATTATCCAACTGTAACATTGGCTCCAAAGTGAAAAATGTTTCGTTGAGAATGCTCCATTTGACCTAAGGAGTCGTCCTGCAAAGTCTGAGACTCCTACGGCGATTTGACATTTTTGGTCGAAAATGCAGGTAAGGCTAACACCTGGCACTCAAATGCCACTCGGATGTCAAAGTTGTCGCAGCGCATTGAAATTTTGCATGCGGGTAGACCTTGACCTGGAGGTCACGTTTCCACCGTTCTTGACCCCAGATCACCTCTGTGAGCGGAGCTATGGGCTCCATTATCCAACTGTAACATTGGCTCCAAAGTGAAAAATGTTTCGTTGAGAATGCTCCATTTGACCTAAGGAGTCGTCCTGCAAAGTCTGAGACTCCTACGGCGATTTGACATTTTTGGTCGAAAATGCAGGTAAGGCTAACACCTGGCACTCAAATGCCACTCGGATGTCAAAGTTGTCGCAGCGCATTGAAATTTTGCATGCGGGTAGACCTTGACCTGGAGGTCACGTTTCCATCGTTCTTGACCCCAGATCACCTCTGTGAGCGGAGCTATGGGCTCCATTATCCAACTGTAACATTGGCTCCAAAGTGAAAAATGTTTCGTTGAGAATGCTCCATTTGACCTAAGGAGTCGTCCTGCAAAGTCTGAGACTCCTACGGCGATTTGACATTTTTGGTCGAAAATGCAGGTAAGGCTAACACCTGGCACTCAAATGCCACTCGGATGTCAAAGTTGTCGCAGCGCATTGAAATCTTGCATGCGGGTAGACCTTGACCTGGAGGTCACGTTTCCACCGTTCTTGACCCCAGATCACCTCTGTGAGCGGAGCTATGGGCTCCATTATCCAACTGTAACATTGGCTCCAAAGTGAAAAATGTTTCGTTGAGAATGCTCCATTTGACCTAAGGAGTCGTCCTGCAAAGTCTGAGACTCCTACGGCGATTTGACATTTTTGGTCGAAAATGCAGGTAAGGCTAACACCTGGCACTCAAATGCCACTCGGATGTCAAAGTTGTCGCAGCGCATTGAAATTTTGCATGCGGGTAGACCTTGACCTGGAGGTCACGTTTCCACCGTTCTTGACCCCATATCACCTCTGTGAGCGGAGCTATGGGCTCCATTATCCAACTGTAACATTGGCTCCAAAGTGAAAAATGTTTCGTTGAGAATGCTCCATTTGACCTAAGGAGTCGTCCTGCAAAGTCTGAGACTCCTACGGCGATTTGACATTTTTGGTCGAAAATGCAGGTAAGGCTAACACCTGGCACTCAAATGCCACTCGGATGTCAAAGTTGTCGCAGCGCATTGAAATTTTGCATGCGGGTAGACCTTGACCTGGAGGTCACGTTTCCACCGTTCTTGACCCCAGATCACCTCTGTGAGCGGAGCTATGGGCTCCATTATCCAACTGTAACATTGGCTCCAAAGTGAAAAATGTTTCGTTGAGAATGCTCCATTTGACCTAAGGAGTCGTCCTGCAAAGTCTGAGACTCCTACGGCGATTTGACATTTTTGGTCGAAAATGCAGGTATGGCTAACAACACCTGGCACTCAAATGCCACTCGGATGTCAAAGTTGTCGCAGCGCATTGAAATTTTGCATGCGGGTAGACCTTGACCTGGAGGTCACGTTTCCACCGTTCTTGACCCCAGATCACCTCTGTGAGCGGAGCTATGGGCTCCATTATCCAACTGTAACATTGGCTCCAAAGTGAAAAATGTTTCGTTGAGAATGCTCCATTTGACCTAAGGAGTCGTCCTGCAAAGTCTGAGACTCCTACGGCGATTTGACATTTTTGGTCGAAAATGCAGGTAAGGCTAACACCTGGCACTCAAATGCCACTCGGATGTCAAAGTTGTCGCAGCGCATTGAAATTTTGCATGCGGGTAGACCTTGACCTGGAGGTCACGTTTCCATCGTTCTTGACCCCAGATCACCTCTGTGAGCGGAGCTATGGGCTCCATTATCCAACTGTAACATTGGCTCCAAAGTGAAAAATGTTTCGTTGAGAATGCTCCATTTGACCTAAGGAGTCGTCCTGCAAAGTCTGAGACTCCTACGGCGATTTGACATTTTTGGTCGAAAATGCAGGTAAGGCTAACACCTGGCACTCAAATGCCACTCGGATGTCAAAGTTGTCGCAGCGCATTGAAATCTTGCATGCGGGTAGACCTTGACCTGGAGGTCACGTTTCCACCGTTCTTGACCCCAGATCACCTCTGTGAGCGGAGCTATGGGCTCCATTATCCAACTGTAACATTGGCTCCAAAGTGAAAAATGTTTCGTTGAGAATGCTCCATTTGACCTAAGGAGTCGTCCTGCAAAGTCTGAGACTCCTACGGCGATTTGACATTTTTGGTCGAAAATGCAGGTAAGGCTAACACCTGGCACTCAAATGCCACTCGGATGTCAAAGTTGTCGCAGCGCATTGAAATTTTGCATGCGGGTAGACCTTGACCTGGAGGTCACGTTTCCACCGTTCTTGACCCCAGATCACCTCTGTGAGCGGAGCTATGGGCTCCATTATCCAACTGTAACATTGGCTCCAAAGTGAAAAATGTTTCGTTGAGAATGCTCCATTTGACCTAAGGAGTCGTCCTGCAAAGTCTGAGACTCCTACGGCGATTTGACATTTTTGGTCGAAAATGCAGGTATGGCTAACAACACCTGGCACTCAAATGCCACTCGGATGTCAAAGTTGTCGCAGCGCATTGAAATTTTGCATGCGGGTAGACCTTGACCTGGAGGTCACGTTTCCACCGTTCTTGACCCCAGATCACCTCTGTGAGCGGAGCTATGGGCTCCATTATCCAACTGTAACATTGGCTCCAAAGTGAAAAATGTTTCGTTGAGAATGCTCCATTTGACCTAAGGAGTCGTCCTGCAAAGTCTGAGACTCCTACGGCGATTTGACATTTTTGGTCGAAAATGCAGGTATGGCTAACAACACCTGGCACTCAAATGCCACTCGGATGTCAAAGTTGTCGCAGCGCATTGAAATTTTGCATGCGGGTAGACCTTGACCTGGAGGTCACGTTTCCACCGTTCTTGACCCCAGATCACCTCTGTGAGCGGAGCTATGGGCTCCATTATCCAACTGTAACATTGGCTCCAAAGTGAAAAATGTTTCGTTGAGAATGCTCCATTTGACCTAAGGAGTCGTCCTGCAAAGTCTGAGACTCCTACGGCGATTTGACATTTTTGGTCGAAAATGCAGGTATGGCTAACAACACCTGGCACTCAAATGCCACTCGGATGTCAAAGTTGTCGCAGCGCATTGAAATTTTGCATGCGGGTAGACCTTGACCTGGAGGTCACGTTTCCACCGTTCTTGACCCCAGATCACCTCTGTGAGCGGAGCTATGGGCTCCATTATCCAACTGTAACATTGGCTCCAAAGTGAAAAATGTTTCGTTGAGAATGCTCCATTTGACCTAAGGAGTCGTCCTGCAAAGTCTGAGACTCCTACGGCGATTTGACATTTTTGGTCGAAAATGCAGGTAAGGCTAACACCTGGCACTCAAATGCCACTCGGATGTCAAAGTTGTGGCAGCGCATTGAAATTTTGCATGCGGGTAGACCTTGACCTGGAGGTCACGTTTCCACCGTTCTTGACCCCAGATCACCTCTGTGAGCGGAGCTATGGGCTCCATTATCCAACTGTAACATTGGCTCCAAAGTGAAAAATGTTTCGTTGAGAATGCTCCATTTGACCTAAGGAGTCGTCCTGCAAAGTCTGAGACTCCTACGGCGATTTGACATTTTTGGTCGAAAATGCAGGTATGGCTAACAACACCTGGCACTCAAATGCCACTCGGATGTCAAAGTTGTCGCAGCGCATTGAAATTTTGCATGCGGGTAGACCTTGACCTGGAGGTCACGTTTCCACCGTTCTTGACCCCAGATCACCTCTGTGAGCGGAGCTATGGGCTCCATTATCCAACTGTAACATTGGCTCCAAAGTGAAAAATGTTTCGTTGAGAATGCTCCATTTGACCTAAGGAGTCGTCCTGCAAAGTCTGAGACTCCTACGGCGATTTGACATTTTTGGTCGAAAATGCAGGTAAGGCTAACACCTGGCACTCAAATGCCACTCGGATGTCAAAGTTGTCGCAGCGCATTGAAATTTTGCATGCGGGTAGACCTTGACCTGGAGGTCACGTTTCCACCGTTCTTGACCCCAGATCACCTCTGTGAGCGGAGCTATGGGCTCCATTATCCAACTGTAACATTGGCTCCAAAGTGAAAAATGTTTCGTTGAGAATGCTCCATTTGACCTAAGGAGTCGTCCTGCAAAGTCTGAGACTCCTACGGCGATTTGACATTTTTGGTCGAAAATGCAGGTAAGGCTAACACCTGGCACTCAAATGCCACTCGGATGTCAAAGTTGTCGCAGCGCATTGAAATTTTGCATGCGGGTAGACCTTGACCTGGAGGTCACGTTTCCACCGTTCTTGACCCCAGATCACCTCTGTGAGCGGAGCTATGGGCTCCATTATCCAACTGTAACATTGGCTCCAAAGTGAAAAATGTTTCGTTGAGAATGCTCCATTTGACCTAAGGAGTCGTCCTGCAAAGTCTGAGACTCCTACGGCGATTTGACATTTTTGGTCGAAAATGCAGGTAAGGCTAACACCTGGCACTCAAATGCCACTCGGATGTCAAAGTTGTCGCAGCGCATTGAAATTTTGCATGCGGGTAGACCTTGACCTGGAGGTCACGTTTCCACCGTTCTTGACCCCAGATCACCTCTGTGAGCGGAGCTATGGGCTCCATTATCCAACTGTAACATTGGCTCCAAAGTGAAAAATGTTTCGTTGAGAATGCTCCATTTGACCTAAGGAGTCGTCCTGCAAAGTCTGAGACTCCTACGGCGATTTGACATTTTTGGTCGAAAATGCAGGTAAGGCTAACACCTGGCACTCAAATGCCACTCGGATGTCAAAGTTGTCGCAGCGCATTGAAATTTTGCATGCGGGTAGACCTTGACCTGGAGGTCACGTTTCCACCGTTCTTGACCCCAGATCACCTCTGTGAGCGGAGCTATGGGCTCCATTATCCAACTGTAACATTGGCTCCAAAGTGAAAAATGTTTCGTTGAGAATGCTCCATTTGACCTAAGGAGTCGTCCTGCAAAGTCTGAGACTCCTACGGCGATTTGACATTTTTGGTCGAAAATGCAGGTAAGGCTAACACCTGGCACTCAAATGCCACTCGGATGTCAAAGTTGTCGCAGCGCATTGAAATTTTGCATGCGGGTAGACCTTGACCTGGAGGTCACGTTTCCACCGTTCTTGACCCCAGATCACCTCTGTGAGCGGAGCTATGGGCTCCATTATCCAACTGTAACATTGGCTCCAAAGTGAAAAATGTTTCGTTGAGAATGCTCCATTTGACCTAAGGAGTCGTCCTGCAAAGTCTGAGACTCCTACGGCGATTTGACATTTTTGGTCGAAAATGCAGGTAAGGCTAACAACACCTGGCACTCAAATGCCACTCGGATGTCAAAGTTGTCGCAGCGCATTGAAATTTTGCATGCGGGTAGACCTTGACCTGGAGGTCACGTTTCCACCGTTCTTGACCCCAGATCACCTCTGTGAGCGGAGCTATGGGCTCCATTATCCAACTGTAACATTGGCTCCAAAGTGAAAAATGTTTCGTTGAGAATGCTCCATTTGACCTAAGGAGTCGTCCTGCAAAGTCTGAGACTCCTACGGCGATTTGACATTTTTGGTCGAAAATGCAGGTAAGGCTAACACCTGGCACTCAAATGCCACTCGGATGTCAAAGTTGTCGCAGCGCATTGAAATTTTGCATGCGGGTAGACCTTGACCTGGAGGTCACGTTTCCACCGTTCTTGACCCCAGATCACCTCTGTGAGCGGAGCTATGGGCTCCATTATCCAACTGTAACATTGGCTCCAAAGTGAAAAATGTTTCGTTGAGAATGCTCCATTTGACCTAAGGAGTCGTCCTGCAAAGTCTGAGACTCCTACGGCGATTTGACATTTTTGGTCGAAAATGCAGGTAAGGCTAACACCTGGCACTCAAATGCCACTCGGATGTCAAAGTTGTCGCAGCGCATTGAAATTTTGCATGCGGGTAGACCTTGACCTGGAGGTCACGTTTCCACCGTTCTTGACCCCAGATCACCTCTGTGAGCGGAGCTATGGGCTCCATTATCCAACTGTAACATTGGCTCCAAAGTGAAAAATGTTTCGTTGAGAATGCTCCATTTGACCTAAGGAGTCGTCCTGCAAAGTCTGAGACTCCTACGGCGATTTGACATTTTTGGTCGAAAATGCAGGTAAGGCTAACACCTGGCACTCAAATGCCACTCGGATGTCAAAGTTGTCGCAGCGCATTGAAATTTTGCATGCGGGTAGACCTTGACCTGGAGGTCACGTTTCCACCGTTCTTGACCCCAGATCACCTCTGTGAGCGGAGCTATGGGCTCCATTATCCAACTGTAACATTGGCTCCAAAGTGAAAAATGTTTCGTTGAGAATGCTCCATTTGACCTAAGGAGTCGTCCTGCAAAGTCTGAGACTCCTACGGCGATTTGACATTTTTGGTCGAAAATGCAGGTAAGGCTAACACCTGGCACTCAAATGCCACTCGGATGTCAAAGTTGTCGCAGCGCATTGAAATTTTGCATGCGGGTAGACCTTGACCTGGAGGTCACGTTTCCACCGTTCTTGACCCCAGATCACCTCTGTGAGCGGAGCTATGGGCTCCATTATCCAACTGTAACATTGGCTCCAAAGTGAAAAATGTTTCGTTGAGAATGCTCCATTTGACCTAAGGAGTCGTCCTGCAAAGTCTGAGACTCCTACGGCGATTTGACATTTTTGGTCGAAAATGCAGGTAAGGCTAACACCTGGCACTCAAATGCCACTCGGATGTCAAAGTTGTCGCAGCGCATTGAAATTTTGCATGCGGGTAGACCTTGACCTGGAGGTCACGTTTCCACCGTTCTTGACCCCAGATCACCTCTGTGAGTGGTGCTATGGGCTCCATTATCCAACTGCAACATTGGCTCCAAAGTGAAAAATGTTTCGTTGAGAATGCTCCATTTGACCTAAGGAGTCGTCCTGCAAAGTCTGAGACTCCTACGGCGATTTGACATTTTTGGTCGAAAATGCAGGTAAGGCTAACACCTGGCACTCAAATGCCACTCGGATGTCAAAGTTGTCGCAGCGCATTGAAATTTTGCATGCGGGTAGACCTTGACCTGGAGGTCACGTTTCCACCGTTCTTGACCCCAGATCACCTCTGTGAGCGGAGCTATGGGCTCCATTATCCAACTGTAACATTGGCTCCAAAGTGAAAAATGTTTCGTTGAGAATGCTCCATTTGACCTAAGGAGTCGTCCTGCAAAGTCTGAGACTCCTACGGCGATTTGACATTTTTGGTCGAAAATGCAGGTAAGGCTAACACCTGGCACTCAAATGCCACTCGGATGTCAAAGTTGTCGCAGCGCATTGAAATTTTGCATGCGGGTAGACCTTGACCTGGAGGTCACGTTTCCACCGTTCTTGACCCCAGATCACCTCTGTGAGCGGAGCTATGGGCTCCATTATCCAACTGTAACATTGGCTCCAAAGTGAAAAATGTTTCGTTGAGAATGCTCCATTTGACCTAAGGAGTCGTCCTGCAAAGTCTGAGACTCCTACGGCGATTTGACATTTTTGGTCGAAAATGCAGGTAAGGCTAACACCTGGCACTCAAATGCCACTCGGATGTCAAAGTTGTCGCAGCGCATTGAAATTTTGCATGCGGGTAGACCTTGACCTGGAGGTCACGTTTCCACCGTTCTTGACCCCAGATCACCTCTGTGAGCGGAGCTATGGGCTCCATTATCCAACTGTAACATTGGCTCCAAAGTGAAAAATGTTTCGTTGAGAATGCTCCATTTGACCTAAGGAGTCGTCCTGCAAAGTCTGAGACTCCTACGGCGATTTGACATTTTTGGTCGAAAATGCAGGTAAGGCTAACACCTGGCACTCAAATGCCACTCGGATGTCAAAGTTGTCGCAGCGCATTGAAATTTTGCATGCGGGTAGACCTTGACCTGGAGGTCACGTTTCCACCGTTCTTGACCCCAGATCACCTCTGTGAGTGGTGCTATGGGCTCCATTATCCAACTGCAACATTGGCTCCAAAGTGAAAAATGTTTCGTTGAGAATGCTCCATTTGACCTAAGGAGTCGTCCTGCAAAGTCTGAGACTCCTACGGCAATTTGACATTTTTGGTCGAAAATGCAGGTAAGGCTAACACCTGGCACTCAAATGCCACTCGGATGTCAAAGTTGTCGCAGCGCATTGAAATTTTGCATGCGGGTAGACCTTGACCTGGAGGTCACGTTTCCACCGTTCTTGACCCCAGATCACCTCTGTGAGCGGAGCTATGGGCTCCATTATCCAACTGTAACATTGGCTCCAAAGTGAAAAATGTTTCGTTGAGAATGCTCCATTTGACCTAAGGAGTCGTCCTGCAAAGTCTGAGACTCCTACGGCGATTTGACATTTTTGGTCGAAAATGCAGGTAAGGCTAACACCTGGCACTCAAATGCCACTCGGATGTCAAAGTTGTCGCAGCGCATTGAAATTTTGCATGCGGGTAGACCTTGACCTGGAGGTCACGTTTCCACCGTTCTTGACCCCAGATCACCTCTGTGAGCGGAGCTATGGGCTCCATTATCCAACTGTAACATTGGCTCCAAAGTGAAAAATGTTTCGTTGAGAATGCTCCATTTGACCTAAGGAGTCGTCCTGCAAAGTCTGAGACTCCTACGGCGATTTGACATTTTTGGTCGAAAATGCAGGTAAGGCTAACACCTGGCACTCAAATGCCACTCGGATGTCAAAGTTGTCGCAGCGCATTGAAATTTTGCATGCGGGTAGACCTTGACCTGGAGGTCACGTTTCCACCGTTCTTGACCCCAGATCACCTCTGTGAGCGGAGCTATGGGCTCCATTATCCAACTGTAACATTGGCTCCAAAGTGAAAAATGTTTCGTTGAGAATGCTCCATTTGACCTAAGGAGTCGTCCTGCAAAGTCTGAGACTCCTACGGCGATTTGACATTTTTGGTCGAAAATGCAGGTAAGGCTAACACCTGGCACTCAAATGCCACTCGGATGTCAAAGTTGTCGCAGCGCATTGAAATTTTGCATGCGGGTAGACCTTGACCTGGAGGTCACGTTTCCACCGTTCTTGACCCCAGATCACCTCTGTGAGCGGAGCTATGGGCTCCATTATCCAACTGTAACATTGGCTCCAAAGTGAAAAATGTTTCGTTGAGAATGCTCCATTTGACCTAAGGAGTCGTCCTGCAAAGTCTGAGACTCCTACGGCGATTTGACATTTTTGGTCGAAAATGCAGGTAAGGCTAACACCTGGCACTCAAATGCCACTCGGATGTCAAAGTTGTCGCAGCGCATTGAAATTTTGCATGCGGGTAGACCTTGACCTGGAGGTCACGTTTCCACCGTTCTTGACCCCAGATCACCTCTGTGAGCGGAGCTATGGGCTCCATTATCCAACTGTAACATTGGCTCCAAAGTGAAAAATGTTTCGTTGAGAATGCTCCATTTGACCTAAGGAGTCGTCCTGCAAAGTCTGAGACTCCTACGGCGATTTGACATTTTTGGTCGAAAATGCAGGTAAGGCTAACACCTGGCACTCAAATGCCACTCGGATGTCAAAGTTGTCGCAGCGCATTGAAATTTTGCATGCGGGTAGACCTTGACCTGGAGGTCACGTTTCCACCGTTCTTGACCCCAGATCACCTCTGTGAGCGGAGCTATGGGCTCCATTATCCAACTGTAACATTGGCTCCAAAGTGAAAAATGTTTCGTTGAGAATGCTCCATTTGACCTAAGGAGTCGTCCTGCAAAGTCTGAGACTCCTACGGCGATTTGACATTTTTGGTCGAAAATGCAGGTAAGGCTAACACCTGGCACTCAAATGCCACTCGGATGTCAAAGTTGTCGCAGCGCATTGAAATTTTGCATGCGGGTAGACCTTGACCTGGAGGTCACGTTTCCACCGTTCTTGACCCCAGATCACCTCTGTGAGCGGAGCTATGGGCTCCATTATCCAACTGTAACATTGGCTCCAAAGTGAAAAATGTTTCGTTGAGAATGCTCCATTTGACCTAAGGAGTCGTCCTGCAAAGTCTGAGACTCCTACGGCGATTTGACATTTTTGGTCGAAAATGCAGGTAAGGCTAACACCTGGCACTCAAATGCCACTCGGATGTCAAAGTTGTCGCAGCGCATTGAAATTTTGCATGCGGGTAGACCTTGACCTGGAGGTCACGTTTCCACCGTTCTTGACCCCAGATCACCTCTGTGAGCGGAGCTATGGGCTCCATTATCCAACTGTAACATTGGCTCCAAAGTGAAAAATGTTTCGTTGAGAATGCTCCATTTGACCTAAGGAGTCGTCCTGCAAAGTCTGAGACTCCTACGGCGATTTGACATTTTTGGTCGAAAATGCAGGTAAGGCTAACACCTGGCACTCAAATGCCACTCGGATGTCAAAGTTGTCGCAGCGCATTGAAATTTTGCATGCGGGTAGACCTTGACCTGGAGGTCACGTTTCCACCGTTCTTGACCCCAGATCACCTCTGTGAGCGGAGCTATGGGCTCCATTATCCAACTGTAACATTGGCTCCAAAGTGAAAAATGTTTCGTTGAGAATGCTCCATTTGACCTAAGGAGTCGTCCTGCAAAGTCTGAGACTCCTACGGCGATTTGACATTTTTGGTCGAAAATGCAGGTAAGGCTAACACCTGGCACTCAAATGCCACTCGGATGTCAAAGTTGTCGCAGCGCATTGAAATTTTGCATGCGGGTAGACCTTGACCTGGAGGTCACGTTTCCACCGTTCTTGACCCCAGATCACCTCTGTGAGCGGAGCTATGGGCTCCATTATCCAACTGTAACATTGGCTCCAAAGTGAAAAATGTTTCGTTGAGAATGCTCCATTTGACCTAAGGAGTCGTCCTGCAAAGTCTGAGACTCCTACGGCGATTTGACATTTTTGGTCGAAAATGCAGGTAAGGCTAACACCTGGCACTCAAATGCCACTCGGATGTCAAAGTTGTCGCAGCGCATTGAAATTTTGCATGCGGGTAGACCTTGACCTGGAGGTCACGTTTCCACCGTTCTTGACCCCAGATCACCTCTGTGAGCGGAGCTATGGGCTCCATTATCCAACTGTAACATTGGCTCCAAAGTGAAAAATGTTTCGTTGAGAATGCTCCATTTGACCTAAGGAGTCGTCCTGCAAAGTCTGAGACTCCTACGGCGATTTGACATTTTTGGTCGAAAATGCAGGTAAGGCTAACTAACACCTGGCACTCAAATGCCACTCGGATGTCAAAGTTGTCGCAGCGCATTGAAATTTTGCATGCGGGTAGACCTTGACCTGGAGGTCACGTTTCCACCGTTCTTGACCCCAGATCACCTCTGTGAGCGGAGCTATGGGCTCCATTATCCAACTGTAACATTGGCTCCAAAGTGAAAAATGTTTCGTTGAGAATGCTCCATTTGACCTAAGGAGTCGTCCTGCAAAGTCTGAGACTCCTACGGCGATTTGACATTTTTGGTCGAAAATGCAGGTAAGGCTAACACCTGGCACTCAAATGCCACTCGGATGTCAAAGTTGTCGCAGCGCATTGAAATTTTGCATGCGGGTAGACCTTGACCTGGAGGTCACGTTTCCACCGTTCTTGACCCCAGATCACCTCTGTGAGCGGAGCTATGGGCTCCATTATCCAACTGTAACATTGGCTCCAAAGTGAAAAATGTTTCGTTGAGAATGCTCCATTTGACCTAAGGAGTCGTCCTGCAAAGTCTGAGACTCCTACGGCGATTTGACATTTTTGGTCGAAAATGCAGGTAAGGCTAACACCTGGCACTCAAATGCCACTCGGATGTCAAAGTTGTCGCAGCGCATTGAAATTTTGCATGCGGGTAGACCTTGACCTGGAGGTCACGTTTCCACCGTTCTTGACCCCAGATCACCTCTGTGAGCGGAGCTATGGGCTCCATTATCCAACTGTAACATTGGCTCCAAAGTGAAAAATGTTTCGTTGAGAATGCTCCATTTGACCTAAGGAGTCGTCCTGCAAAGTCTGAGACTCCTACGGCGATTTGACATTTTTGGTCGAAAATGCAGGTAAGGCTAACACCTGGCACTCAAATGCCACTCGGATGTCAAAGTTGTCGCAGCGCATTGAAATTTTGCATGCGGGTAGACCTTGACCTGGAGGTCACGTTTCCACCGTTCTTGACCCCAGATCACCTCTGTGAGCGGAGCTATGGGCTCCATTATCCAACTGTAACATTGGCTCCAAAGTGAAAAATGTTTCGTTGAGAATGCTCCATTTGACCTAAGGAGTCGTCCTGCAAAGTCTGAGACTCCTACGGCGATTTGACATTTTTGGTCGAAAATGCAGGTAAGGCTAACACCTGGCACTCAAATGCCACTCGGATGTCAAAGTTGTCGCAGCGCATTGAAATTTTGCATGCGGGTAGACCTTGACCTGGAGGTCACGTTTCCACCGTTCTTGACCCCAGATCACCTCTGTGAGCGGAGCTATGGGCTCCATTATCCAACTGTAACATTGGCTCCAAAGTGAAAAATGTTTCGTTGAGAATGCTCCATTTGACCTAAGGAGTCGTCCTGCAAAGTCTGAGACTCCTACGGCGATTTGACATTTTTGGTCGAAAATGCAGGTAAGGCTAACACCTGGCACTCAAATGCCACTCGGATGTCAAAGTTGTCGCAGCGCATTGAAATTTTGCATGCGGGTAGACCTTGACCTGGAGGTCACGTTTCCACCGTTCTTGACCCCAGATCACCTCTGTGAGCGGAGCTATGGGCTCCATTATCCAACTGTAACATTGGCTCCAAAGTGAAAAATGTTTCGTTGAGAATGCTCCATTTGACCTAAGGAGTCGTCCTGCAAAGTCTGAGACTCCTACGGCGATTTGACATTTTTGGTCGAAAATGCAGGTAAGGCTAACACCTGGCACTCAAATGCCACTCGGATGTCAAAGTTGTCGCAGCGCATTGAAATTTTGCATGCGGGTAGACCTTGACCTGGAGGTCACGTTTCCACCGTTCTTGACCCCAGATCACCTCTGTGAGCGGAGCTATGGGCTCCATTATCCAACTGTAACATTGGCTCCAAAGTGAAAAATGTTTCGTTGAGAATGCTCCATTTGACCTAAGGAGTCGTCCTGCAAAGTCTGAGACTCCTACGGCGATTTGACATTTTTGGTCGAAAATGCAGGTAAGGCTAACACCTGGCACTCAAATGCCACTCGGATGTCAAAGTTGTCGCAGCGCATTGAAATTTTGCATGCGGGTAGACCTTGACCTGGAGGTCACGTTTCCACCGTTCTTGACCCCAGATCACCTCTGTGAGCGGAGCTATGGGCTCCATTATCCAACTGTAACATTGGCTCCAAAGTGAAAAATGTTTCGTTGAGAATGCTCCATTTGACCTAAGGAGTCGTCCTGCAAAGTCTGAGACTCCTACGGCGATTTGACATTTTTGGTCGAAAATGCAGGTAAGGCTAACACCTGGCACTCAAATGCCACTCGGATGTCAAAGTTGTCGCAGCGCATTGAAATTTTGCATGCGGGTAGACCTTGACCTGGAGGTCACGTTTCCACCGTTCTTGACCCCAGATCACCTCTGTGAGCGGAGCTATGGGCTCCATTATCCAACTGTAACATTGGCTCCAAAGTGAAAAATGTTTCGTTGAGAATGCTCCATTTGACCTAAGGAGTCGTCCTGCAAAGTCTGAGACTCCTACGGCGATTTGACATTTTTGGTCGAAAATGCAGGTAAGGCTAACACCTGGCACTCAAATGCCACTCGGATGTCAAAGTTGTCGCAGCGCATTGAAATTTTGCATGCGGGTAGACCTTGACCTGGAGGTCACGTTTCCACCGTTCTTGACCCCAGATCACCTCTGTGAGCGGAGCTATGGGCTCCATTATCCAACTGTAACATTGGCTCCAAAGTGAAAAATGTTTCGTTGAGAATGCTCCATTTGACCTAAGGAGTCGTCCTGCAAAGTCTGAGACTCCTACGGCGATTTGACATTTTTGGTCGAAAATGCAGGTAAGGCTAACACCTGGCACTCAAATGCCACTCGGATGTCAAAGTTGTCGCAGCGCATTGAAATTTTGCATGCGGGTAGACCTTGACCTGGAGGTCACGTTTCCACCGTTCTTGACCCCAGATCACCTCTGTGAGCGGAGCTATGGGCTCCATTATCCAACTGTAACATTGGCTCCAAAGTGAAAAATGTTTCGTTGAGAATGCTCCATTTGACCTAAGGAGTCGTCCTGCAAAGTCTGAGACTCCTACGGCGATTTGACATTTTTGGTCGAAAATGCAGGTAAGGCTAACACCTGGCACTCAAATGCCACTCGGATGTCAAAGTTGTCGCAGCGCATTGAAATTTTGCATGCGGGTAGACCTTGACCTGGAGGTCACGTTTCCACCGTTCTTGACCCCAGATCACCTCTGTGAGCGGAGCTATGGGCTCCATTATCCAACTGTAACATTGGCTCCAAAGTGAAAAATGTTTCGTTGAGAATGCTCCATTTGACCTAAGGAGTCGTCCTGCAAAGTCTGAGACTCCTACGGCGATTTGACATTTTTGGTCGAAAATGCAGGTAAGGCTAACACCTGGCACTCAAATGCCACTCGGATGTCAAAGTTGTCGCAGCGCATTGAAATTTTGCATGCGGGTAGACCTTGACCTGGAGGTCACGTTTCCGCCGTTCTTGACCCCAGATCACCTCTGTGAGCGGAGCTATGGGCTCCATTATCCAACTGTAACATTGGCTCCAAAGTGAAAAATGTTTCGTTGAGAATGCTCCATTTGACCTAAGGAGTCGTCCTGCAAAGTCTGAGACTCCTACGGCGATTTGACATTTTTGGTCGAAAATGCAGGTAAGGCTAACACCTGGCACTCAAATGCCACTCGGATGTCAAAGTTGTCGCAGCGCATTGAAATTTTGCATGCGGGTAGACCTTGACCTGGAGGTCACGTTTCCACCGTTCTTGACCCCAGATCACCTCTGTGAGCGGAGCTATGGGCTCCATTATCCAACTGTAACATTGGCTCCAAAGTGAAAAATGTTTCGTTGAGAATGCTCCATTTGACCTAAGGAGTCGTCCTGCAAAGTCTGAGACTCCTACGGCGATTTGACATTTTTGGTCGAAAATGCAGGTAAGGCTAACACCTGGCACTCAAATGCCACTCGGATGTCAAAGTTGTCGCAGCGCATTGAAATTTTGCATGCGGGTAGACCTTGACCTGGAGGTCACGTTTCCACCGTTCTTGACCCCAGATCACCTCTGTGAGCGGAGCTATGGGCTCCATTATCCAACTGTAACATTGGCTCCAAAGTGAAAAATGTTTCGTTGAGAATGCTCCATTTGACCTAAGGAGTCGTCCTGCAAAGTCTGAGACTCCTACGGCGATTTGACATTTTTGGTCGAAAATGCAGGTAAGGCTAACACCTGGCACTCAAATGCCACTCGGATGTCAAAGTTGTCGCAGCGCATTGAAATTTTGCATGCGGGTAGACCTTGACCTGGAGGTCACGTTTCCACCGTTCTTGACCCCAGATCACCTCTGTGAGCGGAGCTATGGGCTCCATTATCCAACTGTAACATTGGCTCCAAAGTGAAAAATGTTTCGTTGAGAATGCTCCATTTGACCTAAGGAGTCGTCCTGCAAAGTCTGAGACTCCTACGGCGATTTGACATTTTTGGTCGAAAATGCAGGTAAGGCTAACACCTGGCACTCAAATGCCACTCGGATGTCAAAGTTGTCGCAGCGCATTGAAATTTTGCATGCGGGTAGACCTTGACCTGGAGGTCACGTTTCCACCGTTCTTGACCCCAGATCACCTCTGTGAGCGGAGCTATGGGCTCCATTATCCAACTGTAACATTGGCTCCAAAGTGAAAAATGTTTCGTTGAGAATGCTCCATTTGACCTAAGGAGTCGTCCTGCAAAGTCTGAGACTCCTACGGCGATTTGACATTTTTGGTCGAAAATGCAGGTAAGGCTAACACCTGGCACTCAAATGCCACTCGGATGTCAAAGTTGTCGCAGCGCATTGAAATTTTGCATGCGGGTAGACCTTGACCTGGAGGTCACGTTTCCACCGTTCTTGATCCCAGATCACCTCTGTGAGCGGAGCTATGGGCTCCATTATCCAACTGTAACATTGGCTCCAAAGTGAAAAATGTTTCGTTGAGAATGCTCCATTTGACCTAAGGAGTCGTCCTGCAAAGTCTGAGACTCCTACGGCGATTTGACATTTTTGGTCGAAAATGCAGGTAAGGCTAACACCTGGCACTCAAATGCCACTCGGATGTCAAAGTTGTCGCAGCGCATTGAAATTTTGCATGCGGGTAGACCTTGACCTGGAGGTCACGTTTCCACCGTTCTTGACCCCAGATCACCTCTGTGAGCGGAGCTATGGGCTCCATTATCCAACTGTAACATTGGCTCCAAAGTGAAAAATGTTTCGTTGAGAATGCTCCATTTGACCTAAGGAGTCGTCCTGCAAAGTCTGAGACTCCTACGGCGATTTGACATTTTTGGTCGAAAATGCAGGTAAGGCTAACACCTGGCACTCAAATGCCACTCGGATGTCAAAGTTGTCGCAGCGCATTGAAATTTTGCATGCGGGTAGACCTTGACCTGGAGGTCACGTTTCCACCGTTCTTGACCCCAGATCACCTCTGTGAGCGGAGCTATGGGCTCCATTATCCAACTGTAACATTGGCTCCAAAGTGAAAAATGTTTCGTTGAGAATGCTCCATTTGACCTAAGGAGTCGTCCTGCAAAGTCTGAGACTCCTACGGCGATTTGACATTTTTGGTCGAAAATGCAGGTAAGGCTAACACCTGGCACTCAAATGCCACTCGGATGTCAAAGTTGTCGCAGCGCATTGAAATTTTGCATGCGGGTAGACCTTGACCTGGAGGTCACGTTTCCACCGTTCTTGACCCCAGATCACCTCTGTGAGCGGAGCTATGGGCTCCATTATCCAACTGTAACATTGGCTCCAAAGTGAAAAATGTTTCGTTGAGAATGCTCCATTTGACCTAAGGAGTCGTCCTGCAAAGTCTGAGACTCCTACGGCGATTTGACATTTTTGGTCGAAAATGCAGGTAAGGCTAACACCTGGCACTCAAATGCCACTCGGATGTCAAAGTTGTCGCAGCGCATTGAAATTTTGCATGCGGGTAGACCTTGACCTGGAGGTCACGTTTCCACCGTTCTTGACCCCAGATCACCTCTGTGAGCGGAGCTATGGGCTCCATTATCCAACTGTAACATTGGCTCCAAAGTGAAAAATGTTTCGTTGAGAATGCTCCATTTGACCTAAGGAGTCGTCCTGCAAAGTCTGAGACTCCTACGGCGATTTGACATTTTTGGTCGAAAATGCAGGTAAGGCTAACACCTGGCACTCAAATGCCACTCGGATGTCAAAGTTGTCGCAGCGCATTGAAATTTTGCATGCGGGTAGACCTTGACCTGGAGGTCACGTTTCCACCGTTCTTGATCCCAGATCACCTCTGTGAGCGGAGCTATGGGCTCCATTATCCAACTGTAACATTGGCTCCAAAGTGAAAAATGTTTCGTTGAGAATGCTCCATTTGACCTAAGGAGTCGTCCTGCAAAGTCTGAGACTCCTACGGCGATTTGACATTTTTGGTCGAAAATGCAGGTAAGGCTAACACCTGGCACTCAAATGCCACTCGGATGTCAAAGTTGTCGCAGCGCATTGAAATTTTGCATGCGGGTAGACCTTGACCTGGAGGTCACGTTTCCACCGTTCTTGACCCCAGATCACCTCTGTGAGCGGAGCTATGGGCTCCATTATCCAACTGTAACATTGGCTCCAAAGTGAAAAATGTTTCGTTGAGAATGCTCCATTTGACCTAAGGAGTCGTCCTGCAAAGTCTGAGACTCCTACGGCGATTTGACATTTTTGGTCGAAAATGCAGGTAAGGCTAACACCTGGCACTCAAATGCCACTCGGATGTCAAAGTTGTCGCAGCGCATTGAAATTTTGCATGCGGGTAGACCTTGACCTGGAGGTCACGTTTCCACCGTTCTTGACCCCAGATCACCTCTGTGAGCGGAGCTATGGGCTCCATTATCCAACTGTAACATTGGCTCCAAAGTGAAAAATGTTTCGTTGAGAATGCTCCATTTGACCTAAGGAGTCGTCCTGCAAAGTCTGAGACTCCTACGGCGATTTGACATTTTTGGTCGAAAATGCAGGTAAGGCTAACACCTGGCACTCAAATGCCACTCGGATGTCAAAGTTGTCGCAGCGCATTGAAATTTTGCATGCGGGTAGACCTTGACCTGGAGGTCACGTTTCCACCGTTCTTGACCCCAGATCACCTCTGTGAGCGGAGCTATGGGCTCCATTATCCAACTGTAACATTGGCTCCAAAGTGAAAAATGTTTCGTTGAGAATGCTCCATTTGACCTAAGGAGTCGTCCTGCAAAGTCTGAGACTCCTACGGCGATTTGACATTTTTGGTCGAAAATGCAGGTAAGGCTAACACCTGGCACTCAAATGCCACTCGGATGTCAAAGTTGTCGCAGCGCATTGAAATTTTGCATGCGGGTAGACCTTGACCTGGAGGTCACGTTTCCACCGTTCTTGACCCCAGATCACCTCTGTGAGCGGAGCTATGGGCTCCATTATCCAACTGTAACATTGGCTCCAAAGTGAAAAATGTTTCGTTGAGAATGCTCCATTTGACCTAAGGAGTCGTCCTGCAAAGTCTGAGACTCCTACGGCGATTTGACATTTTTGGTCGAAAATGCAGGTAAGGCTAACACCTGGCACTCAAATGCCACTCGGATGTCAAAGTTGTCGCAGCGCATTGAAATTTTGCATGCGGGTAGACCTTGACCTGGAGGTCACGTTTCCACCGTTCTTGACCCCAGATCACCTCTGTGAGCGGAGCTATGGGCTCCATTATCCAACTGTAACATTGGCTCCAAAGTGAAAAATGTTTCGTTGAGAATGCTCCATTTGACCTAAGGAGTCGTCCTGCAAAGTCTGAGACTCCTACGGCGATTTGACATTTTTGGTCGAAAATGCAGGTAAGGCTAACACCTGGCACTCAAATGCCACTCGGATGTCAAAGTTGTCGCAGCGCATTGAAATTTTGCATGCGGGTAGACCTTGACCTGGAGGTCACGTTTCCACCGTTCTTGACCCCAGATCACCTCTGTGAGCGGAGCTATGGGCTCCATTATCCAACTGTAACATTGGCTCCAAAGTGAAAAATGTTTCGTTGAGAATGCTCCATTTGACCTAAGGAGTCGTCCTGCAAAGTCTGAGACTCCTACGGCGATTTGACATTTTTGGTCGAAAATGCAGGTAAGGCTAACACCTGGCACTCAAATGCCACTCGGATGTCAAAGTTGTCGCAGCGCATTGAAATTTTGCATGCGGGTAGACCTTGACCTGGAGGTCACGTTTCCACCGTTCTTGACCCCAGATCACCTCTGTGAGCGGAGCTATGGGCTCCATTATCCAACTGTAACATTGGCTCCAAAGTGAAAAATGTTTCGTTGAGAATGCTCCATTTGACCTAAGGAGTCGTCCTGCAAAGTCTGAGACTCCTACGGCGATTTGACATTTTTGGTCGAAAATGCAGGTAAGGCTAACACCTGGCACTCAAATGCCACTCGGATGTCAAAGTTGTCGCAGCGCATTGAAATTTTGCATGCGGGTAGACCTTGACCTGGAGGTCACGTTTCCACCGTTCTTGACCCCAGATCACCTCTGTGAGCGGAGCTATGGGCTCCATTATCCAACTGTAACATTGGCTCCAAAGTGAAAAATGTTTCGTTGAGAATGCTCCATTTGACCTAAGGAGTCGTCCTGCAAAGTCTGAGACTCCTACGGCGATTTGACATTTTTGGTCGAAAATGCAGGTAAGGCTAACACCTGGCACTCAAATGCCACTCGGATGTCAAAGTTGTCGCAGCGCATTGAAATTTTGCATGCGGGTAGACCTTGACCTGGAGGTCACGTTTCCACCGTTCTTGACCCCAGATCACCTCTGTGAGCGGAGCTATGGGCTCCATTATCCAACTGTAACATTGGCTCCAAAGTGAAAAATGTTTCGTTGAGAATGCTCCATTTGACCTAAGGAGTCGTCCTGCAAAGTCTGAGACTCCTACGGCGATTTGACATTTTTGGTCGAAAATGCAGGTAAGGCTAACACCTGGCACTCAAATGCCACTCGGATGTCAAAGTTGTCGCAGCGCATTGAAATTTTGCATGCGGGTAGACCTTGACCTGGAGGTCACGTTTCCACCGTTCTTGACCCCAGATCACCTCTGTGAGCGGAGCTATGGGCTCCATTATCCAACTGTAACATTGGCTCCAAAGTGAAAAATGTTTCGTTGAGAATGCTCCATTTGACCTAAGGAGTCGTCCTGCAAAGTCTGAGACTCCTACGGCGATTTGACATTTTTGGTCGAAAATGCAGGTAAGGCTAACACCTGGCACTCAAATGCCACTCGGATGTCAAAGTTGTCGCAGCGCATTGAAATTTTGCATGCGGGTAGACCTTGACCTGGAGGTCACGTTTCCACCGTTCTTGACCCCAGATCACCTCTGTGAGCGGAGCTATGGGCTCCATTATCCAACTGTAACATTGGCTCCAAAGTGAAAAATGTTTCGTTGAGAATGCTCCATTTGACCTAAGGAGTCGTCCTGCAAAGTCTGAGACTCCTACGGCGATTTGACATTTTTGGTCGAAAATGCAGGTAAGGCTAACACCTGGCACTCAAATGCCACTCGGATGTCAAAGTTGTCGCAGCGCATTGAAATTTTGCATGCGGGTAGACCTTGACCTGGAGGTCACGTTTCCACCGTTCTTGACCCCAGATCACCTCTGTGAGCGGAGCTATGGGCTCCATTATCCAACTGTAACATTGGCTCCAAAGTGAAAAATGTTTCGTTGAGAATGCTCCATTTGACCTAAGGAGTCGTCCTGCAAAGTCTGAGACTCCTACGGCGATTTGACATTTTTGGTCGAAAATGCAGGTAAGGCTAACACCTGGCACTCAAATGCCACTCGGATGTCAAAGTTGTCGCAGCGCATTGAAATTTTGCATGCGGGTAGACCTTGACCTGGAGGTCACGTTTCCACCGTTCTTGACCCCAGATCACCTCTGTGAGCGGAGCTATGGGCTCCATTATCCAACTGTAACATTGGCTCCAAAGTGAAAAATGTTTCGTTGAGAATGCTCCATTTGACCTAAGGAGTCGTCCTGCAAAGTCTGAGACTCCTACGGCGATTTGACATTTTTGGTCGAGAATGCAGGTAAGGCTAACACCTGGCACTCAAATGCCACTCGGATGTCAAAGTTGTCGCAGCGCATTGAAATTTTGCATGCGGGTAGACCTTGACCTGGAGGTCACGTTTCCACCGTTCTTGACCCCAGATCACCTCTGTGAGCGGAGCTATGGGCTCCATTATCCAACTGTAACATTGGCTCCAAAGTGAAAAATGTTTCGTTGAGAATGCTCCATTTGACCTAAGGAGTCGTCCTGCAAAGTCTGAGACTCCTACGGCGATTTGACATTTTTGGTCGAAAATGCAGGTAAGGCTAACACCTGGCACTCAAATGCCACTCGGATGTCAAAGTTGTCGCAGCGCATTGAAATTTTGCATGCGGGTAGACCTTGACCTGGAGGTCACGTTTCCACCGTTCTTGACCCCAGATCACCTCTGTGAGCGGAGCTATGGGCTCCATTATCCAACTGTAACATTGGCTCCAAAGTGAAAAATGTTTCGTTGAGAATGCTCCATTTGACCTAAGGAGTCGTCCTGCAAAGTCTGAGACTCCTACGGCGATTTGACATTTTTGGTCGAAAATGCAGGTAAGGCTAACACCTGGCACTCAAATGCCACTCGGATGTCAAAGTTGTCGCAGCGCATTGAAATTTTGCATGCGGGTAGACCTTGACCTGGAGGTCACGTTTCCACCGTTCTTGACCCCAGATCACCTCTGTGAGCGGAGCTATGGGCTCCATTATCCAACTGTAACATTGGCTCCAAAGTGAAAAATGTTTCGTTGAGAATGCTCCATTTGACCTAAGGAATCGTCCTGCAAAGTCTGAGACTCCTACGGCGATTTGACATTTTTGGTCGAAAATGCAGGTAAGGCTAACACCTGGCACTCAAATGCCACTCGGATGTCAAAGTTGTCGCAGCGCATTGAAATTTTGCATGCGGGTAGACCTTGACCTGGAGGTCACGTTTCCACCGTTCTTGACCCCAGATCACCTCTGTGAGCGGAGCTATGGGCTCCATTATCCAACTGTAACATTGGCTCCAAAGTGAAAAATGTTTCGTTGAGAATGCTCCATTTGACCTAAGGAGTCGTCCTGCAAAGTCTGAGACTCCTACGGCGATTTGACATTTTTGGTCGAAAATGCAGGTAAGGCTAACACCTGGCACTCAAATGCCACTCGGATGTCAAAGTTGTCGCAGCGCATTGAAATTTTGCATGCGGGTAGACCTTGACCTATTATAAATTTAATACTGTATATCTGAATACTGTATGTCTGTGAACAATATTCCTGAACTTTGTAAAACATATTGTACCAACTCTTCGTATACCAGAATGCTTGGGGGAAAAAACTATTCAATTTTATTTGGGGCCTGAGGCTTTACGTTACTGACATAAATGTGTGTGTATGTCAATGTGTTTGTGTATGTCTATGTGTTTGTCTATGTCTACGTCCGAACTGCATTTACACCAATCAAACACACTTGCTATGCTGCGCACGGGTATGAGGTATATCTTATTAGAAGAAAGACCTGATAAGTTCGGCAACAGATGAACTTTGGACCTTGTGTTTCATACGTCAAATGTTCTAAACTCGAAGGCAAGACAAGACAAGAAATGAAACGTTCGTTTTCTTTATGGATTTTTTCACACCTTGTTGTTTAGTTCCTTCTCGCCCTTAATTATGTCTTACAACCGTCTCACACAAACAATGTATTTCACTTTAAATGGCCCTCAGTATACACCTTTATACATTTTTTGGAACAATTAAAAAGTCAAGAGAATGTTGGTGATAGTCCCCAGAAAAGAGAAAATAGTGCAAACTTTCGCACAGCACCGCGTCGCGACTATAGACAGTTTGGACAAATAACCACCGCTGTATAGTTCAACAGAATGTTGCATACACTACTGACAATCCTAAAATGGGCAACCATCGTTTGCATTTTTTTTAACTAGTTTTTATCAACGACGGCCCACGCCTGGGAGAATTCCTTTCACAAAATTTCACAAAAAGCTTTACTACTAGCTTGCGTGCTATTTACATTGGTCTGGGTCCTTAGCTTTTGTTCCTAACACATATTTATTTGTCTCTTCGGGGACCATCTTAACGCTGCCAACGTCCTCTTGCTTTCATTTCCTTCAATTCAGAATTGTACGACTTCCTTGCAGCCATTGCTCCCTTGCGCCTGTCACCTAAAGTCGCCGATTGCTTATCATCCCAGTGAGGAATAGGAAGTTCTTTTCACACTGTGTAGGTAAGTAATATTGAGGTTGCATTGAGCAGCACATGCAAAGGTAAATTGTCTTTGCAGCAACAGAAAATCCAAAAATACTTCATCACGCGAGAGAGCTTCAGTTTCTGTTCACTCTTTCTGCCACGCCCAATTAAACAACGGTGTTGTCGGCACGTCACAAACATTTATTCAGAACGTCGTCCACATTGGAATAAAACAACATTGACACGTCATTACAAAGAGATAAGAAATAAATTAATATTTCACCATCAATAATCACACCATCATGGAACCTCGTGTTCAATGGCAATGTCATATTATGCCTTCTTGTAAGATGCAATGATTTAAAGGAGGAAGCTACTACCTGTTGAACAACACACACACACACACACACACCTGTGTTGAACTGCTCACAGTGGTACTAACTGGTACAGTGTTCTACACAGAAACAAGTTCATACCAACTCACTAACTCACTGTTTGGAGTCTCTTCAATATTCTCACTGTGGAAACAATGTTGCACTGTTAGTTAACCTGCCATGGCTTTAACTCTATTGGTTTGGTTTTTTGTTTGTTTGTTTGTTTGTTTGTTCAGCAATATTCCAGCTATATGACGGCTGTCTGTAAATAATTCAGTCTGGACTAGACAGTCCAGTGATTGACATCATGAGCACCCATCCACACAATTGGGATACAATTACATGCATCAACCAAGTCAGCAATCCTGACTTTTTGCGGCAAGCATGGGTTGCTGAAGACCTATTCTAACACAGATCGTAATGGGTCTGTTTTAATGTGTGTGTGATTTGAATGTCCTGCCTGCCTGCCTGCCTGCCTGTCTGTCTGTCTGTCTGTCAGCAGATAATTCAGGAGACATTATGCAGTGCTCCAACAATGCCAGGTCCATCTTCACACAGGTTGGTAGGGGCAGATACTTATGATAAACAAAAACTGGACAAGCATTACTTGTTTATAATTTATTGACAAAAGTTTGGCAAATTTGCCTTTTGAATATGAACAAACACTAACACAGACAGGCAAGTTTCAGTCTCTGTATGTACTTCACTGATATTATTCGCTCGTCACGCCGAAAATCCGGGTTCGATTCCCGACATGGGTACAATGTGTGAAGCCCATTTCGGGTGTCCCCCACCGTGATATTGCTGGAATATTGCTAAAAGCGGCGTGAAACCTCACTCACTCACTCACTCACTCACTCACTCACTCACTCACTCACTCACTCACTCACTCACTCAATCACTCACTCGTATTGAACTGAGTAGCAGCTGTGATGCTGACAGATTTGCACATTGGGTTGATACTCACTGTAACCATTTGGCACAGCTAGTATGGTAAGACAAGCATGTTGGATAACCTAAGGATAAACTAGGGGGTTTGCAGTATAGAGCAATGACCAATAGATATATCCAGCAGTATAGGTCAGCACTGTGTACTGGGTAAAGTGACACACAGTGAGCCAGCTCACACATCCCGACCACCTGGCTACAGTTGACTGACTACATGGGTTCTATGGACCTGACATACAGCAGTCACCCTAAGATGATTTGATAGTCACAGAGAATGAGGCAAGCCTTTCTGGGTTCCCTTTTATTTGGTTTTTATTAAAACCCTGCAGCTGTGGAGGACTACAATAAACTGGTGCTGCATTTGGTATATGATTTCATGCGCACTCTTTGTTTTGTCCAACAGTTTATGTCACTGAAAAGGTATTGAGTTGAACTTGAATCTGATGTGGTTGTCTTCCTCATGAAAATAGTAGTAGTCAGCCTCAGTGTCTCCTGGTAGCCTCAGGGTTAAAGTGTTCACTTGTCATGCCAGGTACGGGTTCAATTGAGTATAATGTGTGAAGCCCATTTCTGGTTTCTTCCACCATGATATTAAACCATGTGCTTGCTGGCTGGCTGGCTAGCTGGCTGGCTGGCTGGCTGACTGACTGACTGACTGACTGACTTACTGACGCACTTTCAGTAGGGTGAGAATACAGTTATACTTAAACAAATACCACATTAATTTCACCTTGTCAAGCAAACTAATAATACATCTTTCTTGTAAAACTTATGTCAAGGGGTTTAGAGTTACTCAGATTAACATGTACGAGACAATGGTCGCCACTCACAGGGTCAAGAACACCTGAAGAGTATAATACTAGTTAAATGTTTAGGGGTGCTGCGTAATCCTTGTGGTTTCAATAATAATTTGATGAAGACCAAAAGTTGCCTGCAAATATTCTAGTGGTTTAAAGATACTAAGGTAATCAATCTATATTAATATGACCTGCTACTATTGAATCAATACCTATTAACATATCAATCAAGCCCCAGCATTGACTACTTTAAGTATGTTACAACATCCCTATCACAGATCAACAGGTGTTCCTTCTTACAAGTGATTTTCATCCAAAATGTCTTGAGTCCTATTAATAAGTTATCCATGCATTTAGTAAATAAGTTGTCATTAATATAGATGGCAACCCCGCGACCCTTGTAGATCTATCTTGAGTAAATGCACTGCGGAAACCTGGTAGTAATTTCTTCATTTAAAATATGAGAGTGTAACCATGTTTTTGTAATATATAATACATTATATCCTTAAATTTGATGTTAATGATATGAATCTTGTAATTGGGACTTCCTATACTAGGCGGCTGTATCCCCCTCGTGCTGGAAGTACAGATGAACTAGATAACATAATATAGATGTAGTCTGTGTTTAAATAATTTCTGCTCTTTGTACAAAGAACCTACAATCAAATGCCCTGATTCTCTGTTGATACTGTACAATACTTAGTCCCATCAAAAACTTTCATAGGATCAATTTGGATAGAAACTCAGAGTCTGCAAAGTAAGGTGTCAAGATAGTTGTTGTAATATAAGAATTATTGATCATTTATCATATCTGTATCAGAATGCATGAGCTGGTGGCATGTGGTCCTGTGCACAGCGCACAGCGCACAAGTCACATATCTGTCAAGTTGAGCTACACTGGTTGTGGGGAGTGTGGGACTGTGTGCTTTGCCCCACACTGAAGCACATTTAACAAATGTGGTGTCCCCCTGGGCAATTGACTGTTTGAAATGTGCCTTTGTTCACCCAGCAGTGAATGGGTACCCGGTAGGATGAGATGTCAATGTGACTGTTAACCTGCTAGTGCCTCAGAGCAGTGTGGGTAGTATACTCCCTAGGGAGCTGAGAATGATTGTTAAGTGCACACTGATCCATTGAACGGGGTAATAAGTATGCTTTGAGCAACCTTATAGTGGATGGAAAACAGCGCCTAACAAATGCACTTGTGTTGTATGAAATGTGGATGCAGTATAGATTTTCAAATGTTAAAAAAAATAATGCCAAACAGGCATAATAAATATAGTAAAATCAAAGGTTTTCACATCATCTGTATTTAATCTGCATGTTAACCTCTCACACAAGACAGGTCAGCACAATAGAGGTCACCCACAAGGCATTTGTCCAGTGACCATGACAAAATAAAGTTCAGAATAAATAATCATAATAAATAAAGATATGCACTGAAAGTCAAGTCACAGATTAGATGATTAATGGCAGTAATTCCCTTCTAGAGATCATAATTATGTTGACAAAAAATAATATAATTGTTTGTACAGAACATGTCTGTTTCATGTGGTTGAACTGTTGAACAGTTTGTTACTCTGGACCATCTTTCTGTTTTTATTTTGATATGGTTTTTATTTTTTAACTATTACAAATTTGTTTGTTCAGAAATGGATGTAATTACTTTGGCTGCTCTGTAAAGATACATTGGAGGAGCTGACCATCTTTACAGATCCGTAGGAGTATGGCTTTTTGTCCTATTTGGGTTGGAATTTTGTATTTTGTAAAGCCATCTGCAACCTTCACTTGCGTCCATTGGGCTTGCCAGGCCATTTGTGCTTTGATTTTGCATTTTCTCCAGTTTTCTGAAGGGAATAGGGTGTATCTCCGCTTTGTCTGGAACTAGCTTTACCAGTCTGTCTGCTGTTTCATTCCCATGAATATCTATGGGAGACAGGGATAATTTACAGATTCAAATGTCTTATATTGGCCCCACTAAACACAGATTAATTACTTAAGTTTAAACTTGTTTTAACAATTGCTGAGAGTTACTCTGCTGAACCATTGTGCATGACGAACCCCTCTACTCATCGTTATTCGCCCACTTCACATAATTTACCAAGTAATTAGGTGCTCTATGCTAGACTGGGTTCATCAATCAGGTGATGTGGGTATGGAAGAGCCCCCTCCTGAATTCTTAAGGGGTTACATGGGGGCCCAATAGTAGAACAAAACATGGGTGATAGTGATAGTAGATTTATTCACACCATTATTTGTTAGATTTTACATTTGTGTGAACAATGAGATGTTTCATACTTCCTAATCATATGCATGAACTTCATTCAATCATATTTCCATGTATTTTTGTTCAGGTTAAATGTCTGTTCCCATCCACCAGCAGACAGGACACATGGTTTATGTACTGTTATCATACTGCATTATGCCACTAGCGGCTGTGATGGTGTATAACATATTAGAGTAATCTCCCTTGGCGACCTAGCCGTCGGGACCCCCTGTTTTACCAGATGTACCACCCGTGTATGTATGGCAATAAATACAAGATGGAACACAGAATGTCGTTCTCCATTATTTATTCGTCGGAGGCAGCAACAGCCTAGGGCTAGTTCAAGTGCTACAAATCATTCCCAAAGCGTGAGAATATTACATGGTGTCAGAGTCATGGATCTTTCCGGAATCCCCACCCCATCTATGGACTGGGAAGCATCAAACCTGCCTGATGCGTGGCGGCGTTTTAAACAGCACGTGCAACTGATATTCGACGGACCGTTGGTGGAAAAGTCGGAAGAATCGAAGTGCTCATACCTCCTACTTTGGGTGGGAGAAAAAGGTAGAGATGTTTACAATACATGGACAGGCATTTCTGATGATGACAAAAAGTTACTTCAAACTTACTACACTCGCTACGCAGCATACGTCCAGCCAAAGTTGAATCCTGTTTTCGCAAGGTACAAATTCAATAACGAAGTTCAGGGGTCATCTCACTTTGATCAGTTTGTGACTAGATTAAAGCTGCTAGCTACAGATTGTGCATTTAATACATCTGATGAAATGGTGAGGGACCGCATAGTGTTCGGCACATCATCTACTAAACTTCGTGCAAAATTGATAAATGAAGGGGAGAAATTGACACTCGAGAAAGCAATTCAAATGGGACAAAGTTTGGAATACTCTCAGGAACAGTTAAAAACAATGGCCAACCCTGAAGTACATACAGTTTCAGCCAGTGATAATTCCCATCGACACAAAAAGTATCATTACTCCCGACAGAAATCACAACCTGTAAAACCCCACAACACACCAAATAGAAGATCATCAAAACAGTGATGACAAAACACATAGTCAGTGTAGAAACTGTGGTAGATCACATTCTAAGCGTGAACTGGTCCTGCCAAAGGTAGAAAATGTGACAATTGTGGAAAGTGGAATCATTTCAAGATTGTGTGTCGCTCAGTGAAAGTCAATGAGGTTGTGACAGATGAACGCTTTGATTCAGGGGACTCAGACTTTCTCATAGACTTAATTGATAGCGTGGATACATCTAGTGATGTTGACAGTGTCCACTCCAAAACTGAGGATACTAACCAGGCTTTTGTTACTGTGAAGGTAGGAATTAAGGGCATACCAGTGGAATTCAAATTAGATACAGGGTCTCAGGTAAATATCATACCAGCTGGATTATTCCCCAAAATTGGCACTACAACTGTACTCAGTAAACCGCCCAAACAGTTGATGGCGTATGGCGGTACACATCTTCAGACTCACGGTACATGTAGCTTATCTTGTCAGATTGATGATCGTGAATTCACAGCTGAGTATTACGTTGTAGAGACAGAATCAAACCCTGTACTCAGTCTCAAAACATGCCTTGAGTTGGAGCTTATCCAACTTACCTGTGCGGTTGATACTTGTGGATCGAGTGAGAAATCTGGAAAACCTCTTGAGAAGAGCACCATTATTGCAGAATATGCCGATGTGTTTGAGGGCATTGGGCTCTTTCCAGGTGAATGTACGATACACATCGATCCGAGTGCTATCCCTGTAGTTCACCCACCATGAAAAGTTCCAGTCGCACTTCGTGAAAGACTCAAAGACGAACTTGATCGGATGGAAAAGTCAAACATTATCACAAAGGTTGATGAACCAACTGAATGGGTCAACTCTTTAGTAATCGTTGAAAAGCCACACTCAAAGAAACTGCGCATATGCTTGGATCCATTGGACCTGAATCGTGCTATACAGCGTCCACACTACCCAATGAAAACACTTGAAGACATCCTTCCAAGCCTCTCTAAGGCTCGTTATTTCACTAAACTCGATGCTCGATCTGGATATTGGGCCATCAGACTGGCTGAGGAATCTTCATTTCTTACAACGTTCAACACCCCGTATGGACGTTACAGATTTCTTAGACTACCCTTTGGGATACGTTCAGCACAAGATGAATTTCAGCGAAGGATTGACGAGTGCTATGAGGGACTAGATGGCGTTGCAGCCATAGTTGATGACGTTCTGGTGTATGGAAGTACTCCCGAGGAGCATGATCACAACCTGCGGAACATGCTTTCCCGCTCCCGTGACAAAGGTATTAAGCTTAACGAAGAGAAGCTTGAAGTTGGTGTCACAGAGATCCAATACTTTGGACACATCTTGAGTGCTGAAGGCCTCAGACCGGACCCAGCTAAGGTCTCTGCTATATGCTCAATGAATCCACCACGTGACCGCTCTGAATTGGAAACAATTCTTGGAATGGTTAATTATTTAGCCAAGTTTGCTCCTAATCTGTCCGAGATCACCAGCCCTCTGCGACAGCTCCTTCCCAAAGACGTTGAGTTTGTGTGGGATCATCCTCAGTCCACAGCGTTTCAGAGAATTAAGGATATCATCACACAGACACCTGGGCAAGTTCTTGCCTACTACGACCCAGACAAGGATCTAACACTCCAAGTTGATGCATCCAAGTATGGTCTTGGTGCCGCTCTCTTACAGGATGGGAAGCCTGTCACTTATGCATCTAAGTCTTTGACCACCACGGAGGTCAATTATGCACAGATCGAAAAGGAAATGTTTGCTATCCTGTTCGGCTGTAAGCGTTTCCACCAGTATGTTTATGGTCGGCATGTGAAAGTCGAGTCCGATCATAAACCTCTCATCTCTATCATGAAGAAGCCTCTTGCTGTCGCCCCTGCTCGGTTAC